>NW_014040530.1:12666-14702 GCF_001186125.1 Sphaeroforma arctica JP610
CTATAACACACACACACACACACACACACATATATATATATATATATATATAATATACATATGTGTGTGTATATGTATTGTAAAATATAATGTATAATATATTAATATATATATATATATATATGTATATATAAATAGTCGTAACTGCAGCTAACAACTCAGCGTCTACTATCAACTTGGTAACTATGTCTCCGAAGTTGTCTCATCAAATTTATGCTTCACATAATATCGCTCACTTCAGGTTAGATGGCTTTAGTAATAAAAAGACATATTTTGGTCAGAACATGATCTTGAAAATAGATAGAATTGAATTCATGTAATAAATAAGTAGCACGAGTATACCCGCTTCGTGTGCCGTATCTTCCGTTTCAGGCGCCTCACCATCTCCACTGAAATCCACTTTCAAAACTTTAACTGAGAAACTTGAAGCATCCTTCGACTCGTACTCGTGATTCCCGTCGTCACCAATACGAAGAAGGCCATCTTGGACAGAAGGTTCCACCGATAGTTTTATACGCTTACTAGGGGGCATCTCCATAATATTTTTATTGGAAATACTATGATTATATCCTATTATGAACTCATGAAAGAGACATTATAAAGATCTATAGAGAAGCTGATAAGGTTGTATCTGTTCTGGATACTGGATCCGAAATTAGGTAAGCTGAGGACTTGTATCGTACGATGTGATCACTTTGAAAACAATTAATGAATATCACGACTGATCTTGTGTGCATCAATCGAACACTGTATCTTCTAACTTTGAGTTGCGATGCGCTGAGACCTGAGGAAACAGGTCAAATCCTCTTATTGTATATTTGTTAGTTATTTTAAAATATGTATTGGCGTGTCGCGCAGTGGCCGGTTGCGGCTCTTTTTAATTTTTATACATAGATAATGTATTTATTTTTATTTTTATGATGGGAATCTGCCGCCAAAATTGTTGCGAAAGCCGGTATTTACATATGTACATATAATAAATACCCTTCATGTGGGTGATGAACCATAGGCCCTCAGTCCATAGTCCATAATCCATAGTCCATAGCCTTCTAAAAACAAACCGAGGGTTATGTTGTTATGGTCTATTAATAATTATGGACTATGATTGAACTCAATATACATATTCATCATTATACTGTTGTGAATAAAACTGAATTCACTGATGGTCAAAAAAGAGTGATGATGTTGATGATGATATGCAGCGCCGTCAGTAGAAATTCCGTGCGGCGAAAGTTTGTAGCCAATGGTAGTTCAGTTTTACTTTCCGCTCGGCGATTATATACGCAGTGAAATACGCCATCACATTATTTCAGTAAGGTAACGTAATGTGGGCCAATGGATAGTCAGTTTGGTTAGGACAGTTCCATATTTTTTTTCGTTTCTCAACTCCAAACTTTCGGACATCATGAAAAGTAAAAAATAATCTGCGCGAAAATCAGAAATCTGCATAGCACATTCGGGTCATACAAAGTATACATAGGTGGCCCGCAGAGAATTGGAAGGCACAACTATTTCTGTATTGAGTTCGTAAGCGCACTAAGCCACACAATCATTGATATCATTATGATAGATGTCACTGCCATGCGCTGGGTCGCGTTTGTGACCACCTTTTTGGTGGGCATGTGCGGGCTACTGGTGTTTCCACTGAAAAAACTAGATGCTCAGAGGCAGAACCTTGTAATAAGCTATTTCAATGCTTTTGGGGCGGGTGTCATGATTTCCATCGGATTGATTCATTTGCTGCATGAAGGTCAGTATCAGATATGCTTTGCTATAGCTATGTACTGTGTGTGCACAGTCGTGAGTGAGTATGTTCATATATATTTGAAAGTGCCAAGACTCTTTTATATGCTCACAAGTGTACATGCACACATGAATACGCACACGCACACGCACACGCACACGCACACGCACACGCAAACATACATACCAACACACACACACATACAGATAAACACACACACACAAACACACACAAAAACACACACACACACACACAACACACACAAACACACACACACACACACACACACACA
>NW_014040530.1:15359-20953 GCF_001186125.1 Sphaeroforma arctica JP610
CACACACACACACACACACACACACACACACACANATATATATATATATATATATTAGTATATATATATATATGTAGTATATATATATATGTATATATATATATATATATATATGTGTGTGTGTGTTTATATGTGCGTGTATGTTTGCGTGTATGTGTGTGTGCGTGTATGTGTGTGTATGTGTGCGTGTGTATGTGTGTATGCATATGTATATGTATATTGAGCTTATATCGATAATCAATATCCTCTTGAAAGGAATTGAGGCTAGACGTGCGAGGAGTTCATGTGGAATCGTGGGATCAGATTCTCTTTGCCTCTTCGAACCCATGGCGTCGTTGAAATTGTATCCCTTTTCTGCGTATTAGCTGTCTGCCTCTATATACTTATCTTGAGAAAAAAAAGTTTAGTAAGGATATTGTATATATCTGTGAGCTTGTGAATGCTCTGTTTATTGTCATGACAGTACACGTTTATTTTATTTTCGCTCTTCGTCGCTGCATTTTCACAATGGCTCTGGTTATGCTTTCCCGTGAAGCTCAGCCGGGGTGTACGTACATACTGAGCGCATTGGGTCTCTTCATTGGGTGTTCCAGATGAGAGTAGGCTGAAAGTGGCCGTTCATCAGTCACTGTACCACGAATTTACCTTCCGCCGTTTGTAATTCACACTTGCTTGTTACTTTGTTGCGTTTAAATGATAACAGCTCATGAAGATTTGGAAAAATATTACACCTTCCCAATGGCTTTCTTTTTGGCTGGGATAGGATACGGGATCATATACTTCTGCGAAGATGTCATCCTGGTAGAGATAGTAAACCGGTATGTACCCTTGCTGTTGTACAATCGATTTCGCATACCCGGTTATGCGCACATTAATTAGTCGTGGTGTGCAAATTTTAAATGGCTCACACTTAAATTGTGATTCGCAATGTGTTTAGCGACACCATTCAATAGTTCTGCCTCAGATTTATACCAACTTCGATTCAACTATTGCATCATACGGCTTCATATGGTGTGTGCAGATACTCATCGGTACTCAAGGACGCCAGTTATGAGGTACACAGTCACGGGCCAACCCAGAGGCAATCGCATGCTAATACTCATTCACACCACGAGTCTGAATTGTGCCATACGCATTCCAACCCACACGGTGGACATGGTAAGTAGTTCATTGTTTGTACCACAGTCATGCACAGTATATCGCGACATCGACTTTGCGCAGCGTCCCACATCTTAGGATAAGGTTGCACATTCTCTGACATTTGGCATGTACACTGCGTGGTGATCTTATGCTTCGCTGCCGAAAGAGTGGTCTCAAATCTTTGCTCGTTTATGTCGTTGCACATGCAGCTCATCGCATGTCACTAGCTGGCGCTCGCAGTTACGGATCACTTCAAGAACACCACCATGAGCACCATATGCATCAGTACGGGCCTAGTGAAACTCGGATCCCAGAGGAAGACGAACTCTTAGGACACCCGGCCAAGTCAGCGGATTCCGCTGCAGACGATCTGGTGTGTTATTGTTCTTTGTTCTCTTCGTCATGCAGTTCGTATAGACAAACACGACTACATCCATGTCTATAAATCACTATTAACGCTTTGTGAATCGTCTATTCGTGCCGGACAGTCGACTCTCCCGGCCGAAAGCTTCTTGTATATTACTGTTTTTGCCGATCGACTGTTTATTTTTATCAAACGCGGAACCACGACATTGCAAGATGGTTCAGAGTATTCATTGATTGCATAAACAAACAAACATATATTTTTTCTATTTAAAAAGCAAGTTTGAGGCCGATTTCTCATTTGATGTTCAAATTTCTTGCATTATTAATTACAGAATGAAATGAGGTCGACATTCGTCGCCTTCGCTCTGCAGTTGGTGCTCTCTGTGCATGCCGTTTTTGAAGGTATGTGCGTGGTAATTCGTCTAAATTGCCGGTCGAATATTCAAGGAACTCGACCACCATAAAAGAGGATGCTTTCAGCGATGTCGACTGTCCTTCCCCATTGCCAGAACGTAGAATTTAAATCGAAACTTCTTTCGATCCAGGACCGAAGACTTTAAATAACAGGCCTTTTTCTTCGAACATCAAATTCATCATACAGGTCTTGCTATGGGAGCGTCAACTACATCGGAAAACATGCTGGCAGTTCTGTTGGCAATCTTAGCACATAAGGGCGTAGAGGCCTTTGTGATCGGATCAGCCTTCTTGAAATCAACGCTATCAAAGCGAAATATCTTTTTCCTGATGCTTCTGTTTGCTTTGGCCACTCCTGCTGGTGTAATGATTGGAGGCATTGCAGGTCAAGAAGGCGCCGATGTTGCGAAAATTAGGTATGGAATTTTAGTACACGTTTCTGCTAGTTTATAAGTATGGTTGCCTTTCACGTTTTACAGTGAAGGGTGGTACCTGATGCTATAAGGATATGCGATGTTAGAACAAAATACCTGAAAGGGGCTGTGCATATATGTTTAATACAGAATTCTAATTCATTTCACCATCGTCGATTGAAGGTCTCAGCGCCACCATAAGCACCAACTGGATCATAGACTGATTATACGTGAGCGTATCGGCAAATTGTTCGTTGTATTATTTTCAAGGCATTGCATTTTCAAGGTAAATCTGACGTATTCATAACACCTCACACTTTCATAGGGGAATTTTGGTGTCGTTGTCGGCGGGGAGTTTCATCTACGTTGGTTCGCTTCTGCTCGAGGATGACGACCATGTCGGAGACTGTCATGACCTTAAGAAGGCCGGGAGCAAAACCCGATTCTTCCTCTGGTCGGTTGGATTCGGGGTTTTCGCTCTCTACTCGTATTTGAAAGGCGGATGTCACCATTGAACTTAGCAACATCGTATTAGGAATCCCGGACCGATCCGTTCGAAGGCAGCGGGTTATGGGCGCCAGCATGGGACAAGAATGTGGTGTAGCTTAGTCGTATGTACATATAAAAAATTAGATACCACACTGCTTGTGCTGCTTGTGACTAACTAGCATTCGCAGCTATATAAACGTATACATCACAAGCTCAAAATGAGCACATTGCCGAAATGTCGCACTCTTTAACTATGTACGATACTTCAACTATGAGATCTGGTATGGTAGATACTTTCTATACTCTTGAGCATGTGGCGTGACTTGCAACAATGTACTTCGTACTCTCAATACTTGAAAGGCTATATACTTGTACGATATCCGGCCCGCAACAAGCAAGCGGTACTATAATAGATGTGGAATGCAAAGTTCCTATTGCTCACGCAAAAGAAAGGTCGACAAAATGCTATTTCGATTATTCCTATTTTTTAAAAGACATGGCAGCTATGAATTATTTCTTATTATCATTTTATTTTGCGCACTATTCTATTTTAAGCGCTTCGATGTGTACATGATTTCGCCCTTGGCCTTTTTCGCTTTGTACGATCTCTGTTGCCAGCTACTTCGTTTGAGCTTCATGGGACGGTTCCCACAGTATTTTCCTGTATATATAATATACAAGTACATTGGCTACGTTTTAGTGCCTTTGTTGCTTGTGAGCTCAGTAATGGAAAAAGTGTTCGGATGTGTTTCGATGGCCGATACATAATTTTCCAACTTTGAAGGTAGGATCGCCATTTAGAAATCCTGGGTGGCAATAAAACTTCACCTTTACATAGACGTCGCAAGTGTGGTAAAACATACTTTGTATAATTGTAATCCTCAGCACAAACGAAGAAATTGGACTACTAACAGGACCGAAACCTACCCAAAGCGCAAGGTATAAAACCAAGAAAAAGCTGGACTACACTATACTCTCATCAGAATACACATACCATTCATCTCCTTCATGGCGCGTGCGTAGTCCCCCACCTCTCTGAAACTCACGAATCCGTAGCCCCTGTTCTTCCCCGTCCTGAAGATGATTACAGTCAAGTTCAATTAGCAACACTATGCGAAAGGAGTTGTCATAACAGGCAGCAACTTTCAAATTATTCGAGCCTCGTGTGCATAAGCGTATTCATACACAACACGCCCCAGCTCTGGACCATGAAACAGTAAAGCAGAATATCAACAACGGCACTTGTCCCCAGTGACTGCTTGCACTTTCTCATTTCGGGATCTACATGCACTTGTCTATCTCTACCACAAATGTCACCTGTTTTGAACTATATACTACCGATACATACTACGAAAATGATACACACTACGACTTGCAAACTAAAGAGGGAAGAGCACATACTTAGTATCAGCGACCACTCGCGCCTTCTGGAAACTCGCGAAGTGACTAAAAGACCTTTTCAACATCTCATCACTGGCATCGTTGCCCAGGTCACCCACAAATATCACATAGTCATCTTTATCCCATTCAGCGAGTTTCGAGTCGTTCCAGGTCCTACAGGTAGCACAAGAGCCAGAAAAAAGGGTTGATGTGTCGGGTCAAATATTTTCTGGAATGTGCTAGCATAAGACGATGGATACACCTCGTATTATACGAGCGAGTGAACACGCAACCGTCCTACCACAGTGTAAACAAAACAAATGAAAACAGCAGTGTTCAGCGTTCACACTAGCACGTATGACGAGCAAGTTGTTGTCAAATTTTGCGTAGTGACAGTACTTAGCTTGCATGGTTAAGTAGAGCAGCAGAGAAATCTTACGCGCCACTCTGTGATGACCAATACCAATACATTGAACTGAATCTGCACCGCTTAAAAAGTTCACTTATGAAAGCGCAGTATGAGTTCACAGCAACATCTACAAACGAGACAGATAGGGGCTAACATGTCGAGCGTTCACTCCATTTACCTTCCACCAGCGTGTCTGATGGCCAGCTTCTTTTTCTCTTCTTGTTGTGCTGCTTCCTCCTCCTCTTGCGCAGCCAGAACTGTTGCGACAGAAAGAAACAATGGGCGCTGATGAGCAAAGATAGTAGTAACATCTCTTCGGCATATTCCAAATACGAGTGCGTAGCGAGCGATGTGGATACAATGCTTGATAAATACGACCTGAACGCATGCAACAAAGCGACCCTATGACGAATGAACATATGAGCAACTACCCCAGATATCAAAATTAGAAACGGACGAAAGATTTTTGAAACTGGAAAACAAGAGATGCTGAGTCACACCTTCTTCCTCTGTAGGCATAGGTCCATACGAAGGAGTCTGTGGCCCAGCATATGCGGGCAGTTGTGGTCCAGCCATTGGCAATTGGGGCCCAGTCATTGGCATTTGGGGTCCAGCAAACGATGGCATTTGAGGGCCCGCGTAACCGGCGTTAGTAGGTTTATCTACCGCTTTCTCAGTTGATCTGGTTGTAGCGTCTGTTTCTTTTACATTCTTGGAGTCGTCTTCATCTGACGCTACGATGTAATTGTGCAACAATAAAACCCCAGATAATGGTAAAAAGGGAGGACACAAAATAAGAAAACAGAAAAATCATCTCAATAACAAGGAGTTGCGCCCTGTGTGCAGTCGAATCAATTATTGTCGGAGATGAAATATTTGTACAATACAACCCCACAGCTATATATATAAATACATATGTATATGTATATGTATATATATATATATATATATATATATATAATATATTATAATATATATATGTA
>NW_014040530.1:21950-24653 GCF_001186125.1 Sphaeroforma arctica JP610
CGANACACAGACACACAGACACACACACACACATATATATATATATACATAAACATAAACATGTACATGTACAATATATATATATAGGTATATATATATATATATATATGAGAGAGAGAGAGAGTGTGTGTGCGTGTGCGTGTGTGTTTGTGTGTAGTTGTATCCGATACGCAAAAAGTGTATGCATATTTTGAACAGTACCGTTCTTTAAAATTATGTTGATACATGCGTACACACAAAAATACATCTGAGTATAATCAAACCAATGTATGCAGATTAGAAATTAAAATACAGCACGGAATATGGCGATTGACCTACTGCGATTAAGTTAAGTTCAACCCACCGACCACGATATACTTAAAGAAGAAGAAAAGTGATAATAGTGCTCGAGCTCTTTCACGATACCTGCACGTCCGTACGGCAAGCGTCTCTAGTGCCGTCCAATCGAGCAAAATAACCGCTACATGTGAATGTGCGTGAACATGTGTAGTTCATATTTGGTTTAACTCTAGTGAGCTGCAGTCAATTGCACGCCATACAAACGCGATTTGGATGCAAACAAATGTAAAACATAGCAACAGGAGAGTCTCAAACCTAGGAAATGCACGCATTTCGCTATCATCGCTATGGGTACACCCAATATACAATGCTTTACACTGGTAACTAAAGCGCTCAACACGGGAGGAACCACACGAGCGAAGCTAATCATTTAAATCGATACGTTCACAATACCACGAAGTATTCTACGTGAATATTGTCTAATAGGCATGCACGTTCTAAGTAGTAAACATAAATACAGCAGAAAACAAAATTATGCCGCTGGATAAACAAAAGAAACTCAATACCTTTGGGTTTACTCGGCCCGATTTCCGGCTTCTCGATCTTCTGGGGCGCCGCTGAGTACGTTGTGGGAGCCGCTTTAATCTCCTTCTCCAGAGGTGGTGCAGCGTTTTGCATAGGCTGGTATACACCGTTTAAGATGATGGGATTCTGTTGCTGTTGTTGTAGTTGTTGGTGGTTCACGTGTGGCTGCATCGGCCCTGTCATATGCGGTGGTTGGTGTAAGTGCTGCTGTGTATGTGCTTGCGGTTGATTATGTGGTGGTAGCTGTCCCTGGATGTTTTTCTGTGGTGCATTCTGCATGTATGCTGGCACGGGCCCATTTGCTGGAAATGACGGGCGTGGCTGTGGTTGAGAGGCACCCTGCAATGCCATTCGACTGGGATGCATGGCCCCGGGTGCACTCTGTGTCGGTGCATCTAATTCCAGAGGGGGTCTATTCGGCATATGTAGCTGTTGCTGTAGCTGTTGCTGTTGCTGTTGCTGTTGTGGTGGTGGTGTATACATAACCGGCCGTGGTGGGCCCTGTTGTGCCACGCCGGGCGGTCCTCTAGGCATATCAGTAATCAATGATCTCTGTTGTAAACCACTCTGCGGGGGTCCTTGCGGTACAAATACCGGTGGTCCCGGTGGCCTGAGAGGCCCCTGTGGCGGACCCTGTGGCGGGCCCTGTGGCGGCCCTTGTGGCAAGCCACTACCTGGAGGTCTCTGCTGTGGAGGTTGTCGCATGCCTGGTATAGTATCACCGTGCGGTATACCCGGTGCAGGTGGCCCGTGCTGTGAGTGTTGCGGCGGTATGCCAGATCTCTGTTGTGTATGTGACTGTGACTGTGATCTGGGAGGTGCCGAGGGATGCATTGGGTGACCCTGTGTACGTTGCTGTGTGGGATTGTTATTGAATATCTGTGGTGGCCTGGGAGGTGCTCCCGAGTATGCGCGTTGGTTGTTATTGTTATTCGAAGTATTCTGTGTCTGCATATGTTGTTGACTACTATGCTGCTGTTGGTGTGTGTGTGGAGATGGAAGAGTACTATTACTTTTTCCAATACCCTGCTGTGTGCTTGCATGCACATTTCCATTCGCGCTCGTAATAACTTTCGTGTGCGCAGGTGCAGTGGCACTATCCTTTTCTAATGCGGCCATTTCGGCCTCGAATTTACTGAACTCATCGTCCAACGACAGCGCCTTCCGCTTTGTGCCCATTGTGCTCAGATGGTATATACACAAGCGATTGCTAACTGTATGATGGTGGTACAAGACTGCCGATATACTAATATGCAACTAAGCTCTTTATATGCATAAAAATACATCGCCCTCTTGTATTTTAGGGCTATGAATTTTTATTTATTTGTATGGATGTTTCACAATATGAATATTTGCGATGCAACACCATATATTTAGCAGTCTAAAGTCCACTACACTCTCCTACACAGTCTGCACTTCAGTCTGCACTCTGCGGCTGCCGACTCTACACTCTGATGCGGTTTTTGCCGCGAAGTCGAAAACTTTGTTTTGCGTCAACCCGGGAAAGTAAACCCAGTTATACACGTGCAATAAGCCCGTCGATAACCAAATCTAATATATTTATACCAAATAAAATCTTATCATTATAATCTCTTGTGTGAAATACGTACTTCAACATACTATCGACTCCTCAACCTTGAAGAAGTTATATCTGTACATATTCTCAGCTGTCAATTCCCCAATCGTCTAGCTGAAGATGTCTACGACAGAAGTAACTTTGCCCGCTGAGGTGGAAGATCTCATAGATGAGTTTGATACAGCCACCAGTGATCTGGCGTCACACCTCGAACCGATTTTGAACTGTAATCAAGAGGAGCTCAAGGGTATGTGGGATATAAC
>NW_014040530.1:25656-30985 GCF_001186125.1 Sphaeroforma arctica JP610
GTATGTATGTCTGTATTTGTCTATGTATGTATGTATGTCTGTATTTGTCTATGTATCTATGTATCTATGTATCTATGGATGTATGGATCTATTTATAGAATGTATGTGTATATAAGGACATACATGCGTGCGCGCAACGTGGCCTGTTTTGTGTAGGTACAAACTGACACGTCATACTTCATGATTGTGTCAGTGCCAGTGCACCGTTTCAGTATAGTGACTTAGATGTAGCGGTTTAGGATTATCGTAATAGACAAAGGTTGGTATGCCAGTCTGCACTGGCAATCTTACTAAGCTGTTTATGTACCCTTCGATGTATATCTAAATGTGTGAATACCTAGATCATTCATATCAGTCCCTCTTGTTGCAGAATGGCATACTAGCATACACGTGCTATACACCGAGACCATTCGATAACAAGGACTCTGAATATACTTATTGTGTTTCGTTGTAGCTAAACTGACTCCGGCAGAAAGAGCGCAACTGGAGCTAGCTATGGCATACGCAGCGTCATCCATGTTTTGGATGTACTTAACAACAACAGGTGTCGACCCTCGAACTCATGCCATCAAGGTATTTTAGAGCTTCCATTGCGGACGTGATGAATTTAAATACATGTTGTTTGTTTAACATGATCTATTACGTTTTTTTTGTCTACGAATCGATCAGACATGAAGGTTCAAACGATATTCGGGCAGTGTACCTGATCTATGTCCGCAAGTCACGGAAAATTAGATCTCTTATTCTGTTTAGTTATTTGTATTTTGTCTTATATATTCTTATCAAATTATCATTATCTCATTAAGTTGAATTGTTCGGGGTTTGATCGCACAGGGAGAGCTTGATAGAGTAAAGGCTTACATGGGTAGATTAAAGGAGGCAACCGCGCCTAAGAATGCAGCCAAGTTAGATATGGCGGCGGCCGGTCGCTTTATTAGAGGAGGGCTGGCGGATGCTGAAGCCGAGGTTAAGGTAAGCATGTGTTTCGAATTTCCACATTTTTAGTTGTACAAACTTATCAAATTGACGGTTTTACTTTGTTCTAATACAACTATCGATGTTGGCCCCGTGTCTTTTATACTATCTTCTTTTGGATTGCACCGAACCGCTCCGGTGGTGCGAGTTGGCATCGTGCAATGTACTTTGGTATATTTTCAGTTTTCTGCTCATCTTTTTATGTCGTCTCATCTTCATGCATTGGCATTTCAGGAGAAACTCACGGCCAATATTGAGAAGGCGACGCAAGAGAATGAGGTAGCAACCTCGAGAGGAAAAGCCCGAAAAGAAGCAAGTGCTACTGAGGAGGTACAAGATAAAGACACGAGTAGTAAGAAACGGAAAAAGTCATCAGGCAAAAGTAGTAATAAGAAGAAGCGCAAGGCCGAGTAGTTCGTATACTGCACGTCTTGACGGCTCACCACACACCCATGTACATAATACACGAAGAAAAATAGAAATTATTATAAGTATTGCTGTCGGCACGGGCCAAGCTTCTTTTCATTGCTGATCTATTATCGCGTGCAATGATTTTCGTATCGCCAAACAAGGCAGTAGTGCACACAAGCTTATCGCACGGGAGCGATTGCGCTAAGCACCGACTGTCTGCGCTCAAACTGTCATATCATCCCGAAAAGTTGAAATGCCCTCCAAAAGCTCGCCATACAGCTAAATTACAAGTGTTGCTTGCTACGGCATGGTGTTGTTGTTAGGACATAACAATCGTGACCGTAATACTGTCACATAATCCAGGAGCGAATTTTAAATGGTGGCTATGCACTTCAAAATTTGGTCGCGCAAATATGGGAATAATTTAAGTATGAGTATCCCGAGATCAGTACAGAAGTGTCAAGTTAAGTGGGCCTCCAGTTGTGTCGCACTCCAGTTTAGTACCCTCAGACTTTAGTATGCAATTTTTATAGCACTAGCGTTGTTCCATCGTTCTACACTGCTGTGAGTAGCCGAAAATCACTAATATAACCTGCAACGTCTCGTTACGTTGCAAGCGGGGGTTATGCTCAAACCGATTGCACACACTATTTCTTCTTTTTGCCTCCCCCTTTCTGCTTTCGCAAGTGCATGAAAAGCTCTTTCGCGGGCTGTCTGCTCTTCTCCAGGATTTTCTTGACGTTGCGATCGGTGAATGCGTTACCCTCTAGTTGCAATGTAGTCATCTGAATGAGAAGTGAGTGCGATATGAATTTGTAAGTAACACTACAGATTGTGAGAGGAGAATAGTTGGCTTATATAGCGATTCAATCACAAATTCTTGAATCACAAGCACTTTTGCATAGCCTCTTAAATCGGTTGTATGAACACAGGACCACAACACTTCCGCCTGGTCGCTTGTTGCGGAACCCAAAAGCAAATGACAAGGTATTCTTCTAAACAGCCAAGTATAGTTCGTACCTTCTTCTCGCTCAATCCTCCCATCTCGATGGGGAGTTCTTTAAGCTGATTGTGGGATGCGTCGAAGCTCTTTAACAACGATAATGTGCCTATCTCAGCGGGCAAGGACTCCAGCTGATTATGGGCCACCAGCAAAGTAGTTAACCGAGGGCAACCGTCTAAGGGTGGGAAAGCGCAGGGCGATACATGTATATCAAAATAGAAGATGTTGAGAAATATCTCTGTTCGGACGCAGAATAACATACAGTCGAGGAATAGCAAAACACAAATGACACGACCATGCAACACCGAATTTTCAAGCATCAGACACGATACCTAGAGGGAAATCGAGCAGAGTCAAGTTGTTGTTGTTGGCCTGTAGCGTGAGAAGATCAGGGGCACCGCACAGAGGAGCCAGCGATTCTAACATGTTGTTTGACAGCATCACAACCTATGTGCACATGGAAATCACAAAAGAGTGAGTAAGAAGTGAGACGACTCGAGAAGAGAAACAGGGCGACACGTATGTCGCGCTGTCTATTCTGAAATAGACTTAAACCTGGTACGTATTAACAAGCATGGACGGGGAAGAAATAGAAGAAAATCGATTCCGTACCTCTAATTTGGTACAGTTCTTCAAACTGTCGGGTAGGCTCGTGAGCTCGTTATGCTCGACTTCCAATACACGCAGGTGTACAAGAGTGCCAATTTCATCGGGAAGTGCAGCCAGAGCGTTATGCGTCAAGATCAGTTCCTGTGGCAATAGAAGAAAATAAATACAGTTTAACGTTACACTCAGATGGTCAACAATACAATAATATAGTACAAAGTAATCGGAACTGTACAAGCTATGCATTGTGGGAACGGCATACGAGGGCACACCTTAAGGTTGGACAATTTGCTGATATCCGAAGGCAGGGATGTCAGTGCTCCAGGGCTCAGTGTCATACTCAGACGCGTCAGAGTTCCACAAGTCCACAGTGTGGGGTCGATAGCTTTCCCATTCTCCTCGTCCTTTGACTTATCGATGTGAACTTCTTTCTTCAAGTCTGCAAGTGCCACCTTAGTTCAGCGAGAAGTGTTGACTTAATAAGTACTGTGCAAGACACAGCAAATTCCAGGACTATTGCAATCATACTCGAAGGCCTACAGCGCTGTGCAATTGAGGCAAAATGTCAAATATTCTACTAATTGAAGTATTGCTCTTAAGCCAATTGGAGTGATCGCACAGACTTCGGAATCCATCAACCACAGTAATCAACATGGTGTAATGAAAAATACCTTGAGCTCCTCCCATTTTGCAAGCGCGCTAGCACTTTCTTGGACTTCCTTCGTTTTCTCTAGATCATCGTAGAAGGCGTCTTTAGCAGCGAGATCTGCGTTCTCCTTTGCTTTTGAGTCTTCCTGTTCAGTGGTAGAACGAAAGGTTCGGAGAAACTGCAGTTTAGCAGCCGCACTGGACTTCTCGCGATCAAAGATGTCCCGGAAACGAACCGAAAAGTTATGGATGCGAGACAGTGGTCACGCAGAGGTCCAAACATAGATCACGATCGGGACCCAGATACATGCGACAATCTAGAAGACTATATTTGAAACCTGGACCAGCTTTTATACAGCACTACATAGTGAAAGAGTTTACCGCACGCTGCTGCTGCTGAGCCGCGAGAACCTCCTTCTTGCGTTTCTCGGCTTCCGTCTCCTTTTTGGGACCCTCGTCGTCACTGTCTTTCTCCCATTCATCGATGAGCGACACGCACTAGAACAATCAAGGGACATGCATTGTAAGAACGCCAAAGGTATCGCGTGGGAAGTACTCGCCCAATACAGCACCAATGGCCTGTAGATATAAAAGCGCACACGAAAAGGAGTGTATGTTAACGAGAGAAATGTATTTAACTATTGTAGTACATTGTACTGACCTTAGCGCCCCCTTCGGCCTTTTCAGCAATTTGACGTGGAGTCAGTCCGCGTTTGTCGGTAGCTTTGGTATCGGCACCATTGTTCAGCAACAGTGTGACACCATCGGCCCAACCTGTATGTCCAAAACGATACAAATCGTCAATTAGGAAACGCATATATATCAGCTACAATATCACAAATTAATCATGGAAGTCGAAAACATTTTGATACAAGATGACCAAGACGCTTATCTGCCGTGTACGTTGCGTACGATAGTGCGAATGGCCTAGTACTCTCTGAACTTGACCTACCTAGTCTACAAGCAAGCTGTAGAGGCGTAAGGTTTTCATTGATATCCCGGTACTCTAGTCGAGAGGAAGCGTAATGTGGCAAAGTTAGAGTGTGCAAACACTATGAGAGAAAGTTCTGATACACTCGCAGGAAAGTCAATAATGGAAGCTCCGTACATCTCAGTTGGGAGCGAGATTCGACTAACGTATCCGAGACCAAGCCAATGGCTTTGAACCTACACATGGAAATGCGACACGAATATAGAACTCACCAATCGTTTTGTTATCACGCATGCGATCTATGCTTTCGAGGATTGTTCGCAAACTCCGAAGCTTCCTGTAATGGACCGCCAAATGAATCGGTGGGATGTCGTCATCATTGTACGGTCGTGTGGGCTCAAATCCTCCATATCTGATTTCGAACACAACAGGATTGAATATTTTTTTTTTTAGAAAGGCCGTGGAAACCAGCTGTTCCGACATGAAAAAACGAATTCCATACATGCGATCTTTAAAAGATGCGGATATAAAGACATACATTATCATATGTGTATCATTCCGACGTACAAGTATACAAATACTATATATATATATATATATATGCATATATATATATATATATATGTATATGTATATATATATATATATATATATATATATATATATATATATATATATATATATATATATATATATATATATATATATATATATATAATATANATTACTATATATATAATATATTAATATATAAT
>NW_014040530.1:31005-38330 GCF_001186125.1 Sphaeroforma arctica JP610
ATAATATATATAATATATATAATATATATATATATATATATATATATATATATATATGTGTGTGTGTGTGTGCGTGTGTGTGTGTGCGTGTGTGTGTAGGCATATGTATATGCATATATGTGTAAATGTATATGTATATGTATTTGTGTATGTATGTATATGTACTTTTTATTCATATATATATATATATATGAAATTTTCTGAGTTGGATGAGCATATAGACCTCTATACTCATGATAGTACGTATGCGTCAGAAGATGTATCAGTTTGCATACTTCGGATATTGTTTAGCCAATTTTCCACCTCTAAAATCAATAGAAACATATTTGAAATCGGGCATTTAGCAGAGATACAGAAACGTGTACAAGATCTTATTCGGCACTCCTATGGTGATCCTTGATAAAATTACTATTCTCAAGCGCATGAAGCACTGCATAATCGAATCCACAGCTCAGAAATACCTTAACGACCAGGAAAGGGTCTTCACATTTTCCGTTCGGATCGAATCGAAGAACGCGGATTTTTTATCACCCCCTCCGCCGCCACCGTGTCCACCTCGGCCACCACCACCACCACCACCACCACCTCTGCCGCCTCTACGCGACATAATGGGCGTTTGAAAATATAGAGATGAGAAACTTGTAAAGTGGTATTTATGTACCTTTTGTATACAGCCACAGATGTAAATGCTATTTTCGGATACAGTACATGAAAAAGTGTATTGTTACAGTATTGAATTTGTAGTGTTTATTTTTGTCTGAAGAAGGCTTGATGAGAAGGGCGAGGTCACGCTGATTCACGGAAAGAGATGTTGAGTTGACACAGGGTTTTACATTGTAGGGTTTTGTTAAATACATCAGAGTTCACCGCCGGCCGGATGATTTTATTTTCTAAAAAGTATTATCACGACATATTTATTTGGCTGTGTTGGTTTGCCGGCAATGGGCTCTCCTGTTATTTACGAGAATATTCACCATGTACGCTCTCTCTGTAGGGAGAGAGCGAGAGAGATACAATATAGTACAATATAGAAGAATAGAATGGAAACTAGTTTGAAGTATATTTAGACCGGCCGACAGCTCCGACATGGGTAGCCCTTCCACACAAAACAACCTTAACTTGTAATCATAGTATAATCGACAAAATCGACATACTAGCTGAAGTAAACAACGCCCTGCAACCGGCCAGGCACTTCGTGTAGCCTACTGTTTTCGAATATGTCCTCGCTGATCAAATACGCGCGCAGTCCACAGCTGCTGTACTGCTATGCATCAAAACGGGGTGAACACGTAAGTAATTTCTAGTAAATTGAGTGGAATGATTTTTTGTTTATAGTCTGGCCGTGTTCATATTTCTCGAATGTCTTTCAGGCCTTGCGTTGGGCGTTGCTTGGAGAAGCCACCTTTTCACTCCATCTTTCTCACTGGTTAATAATCAGCAGTAGTGCATTAGGGCTGGTAGTGTTGACAGGGTGGGGAAATTTATGTCGGGTATATAGAAGTTTTTGTCCATTTCGATGGGCTTGAACGTTAGAATTTCCCTCCGACATTCACCATCGGACGTTACCACCGACGTCAATTTGTCAGAAAATTGCTCCACTAAATCGCGTTCACGAGGTAAATGTGTATTATAGATGGTGCTTCGGTTGTCGCCTCACCCGGCTATAGGTACTGCTTTCTTGGTATATATCCTGTTATACTTAGATCGGTCAAGCATCTATTCCCAGCGCACTTCTGGCTAGGTGTACAGCCCCATATTATGCTGATCTTTTGCTGTCTTTCCAACAGCTCCTGAAACACGATCACGGCCACTAAATAGGTTTCTCATGTCACACTCGTATCTCAAATGAATGTCTAATCACAGACCGGCCCGTACCACCGGTCTCGCATGGAATGGTACGCTGAGATGTTTTTATCGCTGGTGCCTACCTTGGCGTCACTTCCACCAATCTACTATCTGTGGCACTTAGGATATGGCCTAGATCGTATGTTTCGAGCTTATTTCGCACGCGTACTTTATGCAAGATTTTCATTCTTCCGAATATAGAAACGCTACTTATCTATCGCTATTTGTTCTTCGATCTAAAGTTTGTGCTCTCCTCATATATTTTGATGTAACTCGTGGTGAATGTGCGAAACTTATCTTTTTATTGCCAGATCCCCCACTTCGCTTGTGTATGATTTTATGTCCTTCGTAGAGTACTATCCGAAAAACATCCCTTAGAATGGCGTCAATATAAGCCAACTAACCCAATTAACCCATCGAAACTCAAACACTTTGTAAATATGTTACACTGCAGCGTCGAGGTTTCTATCGTACTACGGTGTGCTCTCCGGTTTCATGGCAGCAGCATATGTTGCACGTGGTAGGTAACAGGGACGCTACGTGTGTTCTGGGTACCCACCTTTTGGCATCACCTATTTGCACGCTGCGCTTGTTGACCGTCAGTTACCTATATGTCCCTCGAGATGCATAAGTACAAGCGTGTACTACACTGCGAAACGGCAATGTCTTCAGAAGGTTTTATCCTTATACCGCGAACATATATTTTTGGCTTGAATAAGAGGTGTGACACTATCGGCTTCTATATAGTTTCCAACAACACTTTCCTACAAGTCGTATTTGATTTCCAGTTATTGCTAGTCGTAGAGGTCTTTCTGTCCCACTAGCCCGTCAGAGTGTATCTGGTTTTTGGTCTGTAACGTAATTGAACTTAAAATAAGTCCCGCTGCGTGATCTATTTCAGTTTTTAGCCGAATCGGCAACGCCGACTATCTACGATTTATGAAAGTGTATATGGCTGAACAAGACAGACCATCTGTAAGGTGGGACAAAGCAACTAAACGAATGGTATGTCAGCAAGAATCGCGTCGCACTTTAGCTTGAGCGGTTTTTAAGAATTTGGTTACGTAGCAAGTATCAATCGAAGCTGTCGCTCCGAGTATACGATTGACACTTGCACTGGTGGGCTTCTCATTAGACTTTCATTGCAGTAGTCTTTGTGCTGGTTTTGAGCCAAAATTTTACAATGCCAACACTCCTCCGTGATTTTGGATGGTCTTCAAACCTATCCATTATTTCGTAGATTTTGTGACTAATTTCACTTTCACTTTCTCCCCCGTGGTTTTTCTCCGATTATATCTCCCGATGAAGACACCGACACAACTGGACAGCTTTGACTATGAATTCTCTTTCCGACCTATCGACTACTCGGCCAAACGCGCAGTGCAGCCAGTACCCACTCGAGCCGAGACTCACTCCACTGTAGTAACGGATTTTGTCACTGGAGTCATTGCTGCCTGTATAGGTCGGCCTATGATATACCCTGGCTCCACTTGGCTAATGCGAACACTTTTAAGAGACGCGTTGGCCAATGAAAGGGCGTCACTAATTACAAAGGTAAATGTATACTCTATTTTCTTTTCCTTTGATCTGGGCCTTGGTGTGCAGCTGAATTGAAACCGTGAATCCAATTAAGGCACACAATGAGTTAGTTGATTATGTTCTGTTGTATATGCTTTGAACGTGCTACATTACATATCTGATCAAACTCTCAGCGATCTGGCGTAAGATGCAAAGTGGTCACGGTGGACAACCTCGCCTTGGATTGCATGTACTACGACAAGCGTACCACTAGGGAAGCCGAAAACCGTGTAGCAACGGGTGCCTCAGGAGACATCAACTCGGATCACGATTCGGACTCATCTGAGGAGGGTCTGCGCACAGCCCGTGGCAACACGCTCGTCATCACTTGTGAGGGCAATGCGTCATTCTACGAGGCCAGTGTGGGCATGGCCAATGTGGATCTGGGCTACTCGGTGTTGGGCTGGAATCGCCCCGGGTTTATCAACAGCGAGGTACTTCTATGTTTTGGTCGGCTTACCCTTGTAGATAAATTCTTTCGAACCCATAGGAAGCTGCATGCTTCAATACCTTTCAAAAGTATTTTTCTGATCACAAGTACTTTTTATGCATCTGCGTCGTAAACTGTTCAGCACTATAATTTCTAAGGCTACATCCGTTTAAACTGAGGGGTGCCGTATCGCTACTGAGTTGGCATTTTAATGATTGTATGAGTGTCAATTTGCACCCCAGGGTTTGCCATATCCTCACACAGATGCTGGGGCTGTAGCCGGTGTCATTGAATTTGCCATAGTAAAGTTAGGCTGGCGAGAAACGGATATAATGATCTACGCGTGGTCGATAGGTGGATTCAGTGCGTCCCGTGCTGTGACCGAATATCCCCGAGTGAAAGGTATGCGCGCAAGCACATCAATAGTGTAAATATCGTTGCGCAGTTACGAGTTCTACGGATTAGTGAATCCTCAGTTACTTGGCGGACACAGTCTGGCACGGGTACTTTATGTGAATCGGTGTGTCATTTAAACAGCACAACACGCAATTGCACACAGAAAGGAGACGGGGTGTTGGTTAACTTTGCAAGCATAAGAGTCTCTACATGCCAAAGGCATCTGCTAGTGTTGGGCAGGTTAGAAAGGTTACGTCGTTGTTCAACATTTACTTCTGCTATGCTTTCACCGCTCATAGGACTGGTTCTGGATGCCACATTCGACCATGTTCTACCCCTGGCCTTGGGTCGTATGCCTCAATGGATGTCAAGTTTGACTCGAAGCACGATTGGCACCTGGCTGAATTTGGATGTGGCGGCGGGAGTAAAGAACTATCCAGGACCCATCAGGTTTATCAGACGCCGGCAGGACGAGATGATATCGTCTAAATTGGTATGCATCCGTGTACCGCTTGTTACTTGCATATAAGAAGACTGATGGTGATAATCGATCTGTAGAACTTGAATGGTCGTCTTGTCCTGACTAATTTGTGCTCAAAATTGGCATCGACGTGGTCATCTGGTATACCATAGCTGCCTACACCTTCCCCTAATATATATTTTCACTTGTTTATAAAGGGTGACCTGTCAAGTAACCGAGGAAACTTCCTGATAACCGAGGTGCTAGAGCACCGATATCCGCATATAATTCGTCGAGATTACATGCTTGCTCTCTTAGGCCATTGTGACGCCATCACTACCCCAGCGGTAAGTACTTCTTTTTATTCATTTCAGCGCTAATAGATTTTATCAATACCATTGAGCTACCAACAAAAATGTTCGATTATCGATTATCATTTTGAAGTAGAAACCTTTAGACTGAACTTTACCTTATTCGATGTTGCGTAGGTTGACGATCCGGCGGTGAAGGAAGTATTGGTGAGTATCTCCTCGTGGTCATCCGAGGATTCTGAGAATTACAGTGAAAAATGGAATAAGCTCCTGCAAGAAACCAGTGACAAGCTAGACCTGAAACAGGTGGCTGTTATCAATAAGTGGCTTTTATGTGTCCATCTAGATGATTTGAATACTAAACATTGCGTCCCTTACCCGTCTTCGCGGTGGCGGGAGCCTAAATTTAGATTCTAAATTAAAATTACTATACACACCTATTCGGTGAAATTATTATTTTGGTTAGTTTGCTTGTGGTGCTTAATTCCACCATTTTTGTGGATAGTATGTGGGCACACACCGGCGGAGTAAAATAGAATGTGTGGTGCTCAGAAGTCCTCTATCCTTCTGCGCGATCGAATTGATCAAGAAACCGCTAAATATAAGTTCGTAATTTATTCGATATAACCTCACTTCGGCTTTATATGTACATTCATTCTTCTCAATGTAATCAGCATAGCGGCATGCTGTTTAATCTTCATCTTTAGCCTCCGGCAGACCACAGGGCGAAAGCATTTTCTGTGATAAGCAATATAACAATATGAGTAGATTGATGTGATTCACATGATTCGACCGATAGGTCCAAGTGCAATGGTTCGACAAACGGCTAATCGGTATAGTTCTGCGAAATTCCGGAAGGGTTTAGTGATGGACTTCTAAGCACGGCGACTGCGGGTACCTTGCATCGAATGAAACTTACACGAAATATACCGAAGACAGTTAATGGCGACGACACTTCGAATAAACAGTTTGTGTTTCAAGATTGTGTTGGTCCACAAATGTTTTCATGTGGGCAAATATCACTTCCAACACATTACGTACTTCCAACTTATTATACACTAGCAATGCTGTGTTCTTGGGTTTGGCCAAAAGTTATCTGCTTCGATATGCACTCCTATCCGAAGACGAATTGAAAGTGTATCACTGTCAATACATAATCTGCATAACGCACACACGTCAGCACACAGCATACCTTTAACATGCGGAATCTGACGACAGCTAAGGGTTCATTTTCAGCGATGGCTATGTGCTGAAGCAGATTGGGATGGCTGATACACGAGGCGTACGTGTCGCGGTGTTGATTGCATAGCCACTCACTACAAGGAGAAGGGCATCTCTTTCAGAACGCACATACACGTGAATCCTATCAACGAGATTCGAAAGTCGCTCTGCGTATTCTGGACTCAAATTCGCAATGCAACATCTCGACTTATATATGAATGGGTGCTTTGCTAACTTAGCTAGCTTTCTCTAAGAACCTGAAGAAAAAACCTAGAATTTGCAATTGTGCGCGAAATCCCCAGCAGTGGTGCGGCTTCGACTACTTGATGCGACGCTCGCCATCCCGAACGAACTACAAGTAACGACATGCGTTTGCAATTTATTCGATCTCTTAACATTATACGCTAGGATCACTATACACTATGATAAAAATGGCACCCAAAATCATACACGATAGGTACAGCAATCGATGTGCTGCAACAAACAAACTTACAATTTACTCGTGTCCGAGTGACCCGTTCCAACGTATCTTGATTGCACTGTTGACAAGATCGTGTGAAATATGTTAGCAATCGACAAGGTGATTCCAATACATCTTTGCGCTGAGGAAAAAATCAACCTACAACTATGTCGCCTATTTAAACCTAGGCGCAAATATATAGATTAGGTACGCAACTTTATGACAATGAAGCAAGGCAGTCATACTTTAGATGCGATAAGTGAACAAATCAGAGTCGAAGATATAATTAGACCCTGAAACATCAGACGCGCAGTCGAGCTCACCAATATCTAACTATACAAGACTCGATAAGCAAACAAAACATTTCGTGTGTGAAGCATCTCCACATGGACGCTCATCGGCGCAAATAGGAAATCCCCAAAACGTTCAAAGAGACTCAATCAGTTACGATACAGACTGCACACCTGGCAACTATATATGGACACCACTTACGATGCTCAAGCTGATTGTTGATGTTATACCGTGCGTCCTGAACAGAGATATAAGGAGACACAGAGTCAGTAAGGAGCGAATGGGGAAGCAATGAGGAATAAATACATCTGAACTTAAATCTATATAAAAGCG
>NW_014040530.1:41223-49376 GCF_001186125.1 Sphaeroforma arctica JP610
GAGGTAGTTTTCTTCGACTTACTCCCATAGCGCTTAAGATCTATAACCGTTCCTTGCAGATTTAACTAGCGAATGTTATTCGTTGTTCGCACGTATATTGTTTAAGTTCAATACTTAAGTGTCAGTAACTATATATGTGTGGTGTTCTCATAGAATATATACATGTGTATATATATTATATAGTATTTAAATACCATATTCCAGTCAGTCGCACTGTACTGCAGACAACAGATAAATAATAGTAGTACTGGCGTCTTGCTTCTGGGCTTCTGGTCTGGCCCCTGGCCCTGGGCCTGGGGGCTGGGGCCTGCCCGCCTGGGGCCCTGGGCTTCTGAACTTCTGAAGACTGAAGTTCTGGCTAACTAACGGGTGTGTTTTATTTTGCCGCCAAAGGTGACGTTTGCCATATACGGGCCATTTGTAACCCAGCAAGCCAACAAGGGGTCAACTATAGTACATGGTAAAAATTATCGAAATTATTTACATAATTCCCTCGTAACCTGGGCACTATTGTAGGACCGACACATCACATTGGATATAGGTACAAACAAATAAATGAAAATGTATTAGTACGATTCTGTTTGACCACAATGTATAGTGAGTGTATACTCATACTCAATACCGGAGCACCACATATACAAACAATACACCATCAATAATATAGGCACTCATCCGCTTAGATCAACAAGTTAAAGTTCGAAGCCAGAATGAGTTCGAATTGGGAAGTATCTACCACATCCCATAAGGGGCGATACATAAGGGCGAAATTACCTCTCACTAGGGGAACTCTGGTATTGAAAAGCGATCCATTTGCATACACTGTAACTAACAAGCAGAAGGCTCTGAGATGTTCGGCTTGTTTGAAAGCAAGTGAAGGTCTACGAGGATGCGGACG
Organism: Sphaeroforma arctica JP610; assembly: GCF_001186125.1. Classification (NCBI taxonomy): domain Eukaryota; class Ichthyosporea; order Ichthyophonida; genus Sphaeroforma; species Sphaeroforma arctica. The sequence goes on from NW_014040530.1 coordinate 42,119, forward strand.
ATGTAAAAAGCTTTATTTTTGTAATTCCCAGTGTCAGGTGTGTATGTGTTATATTCAAAATCTACTGCCATTTGGTTGAAATACTTTCGCCTAGTGCTCTGCACTTTTCCAGACATCCAGATGGTTGTATCAACATTATCTACGGAAACAAAAATCTATAGTTGTATAGTAAATCATGCCGTGTGCATCGTTTTGTGCTTCTTTCGGTTGTATGGAGTTTCTTACTTGGAATAATATCCCTGATCTGCTTCATCTGTCGTCAGACTGATGATCGCTGGCCATGATCTTGTTATACCTTTACCAAACTTGGGATAATATCTATGCAGGTTCGGCTCTTTCTATTCAAGGTCTCAAGCCAAAAAAGCTGTATAAAATTGTTTCATCAGCTTTAATACTCTAGCAAAGCAAATGACGAGCTTCGTGAACAATAATTAGCAGTTCTTAATTGTTGGGTTGGCTTGAGAGAGCGTGCCAGCACTACTTTCTCAGAACTTTAATTTTGCATATCAAACTCGTCTCCTCATTTCTGGCATATATTCGCTTCTCGCGAACACTTAAGCTCTTAAGTGTACAGTCCACGGCAACGTTGTACAGGTTGGTGCCCTGTGAGTCATTCTCACACATACAAGCAAACTCTTTCACATAGCGGAGAGCATGGCCTCGACACAAACAGGAGTGCAAAGCCATCTGCGCCTCTCAGAAGGTGGCGTTGGATGCAATGTCGATTGTATGCCATGCCGTGTGGAGGGCTGCAGCGGATAAGGCGAGTGCAGCTATATATTCATGACTTATAAATTGTATGACTACTAGCGTAGATTTCAACCAGCGCAGACGAACAATATTTGCATGCTTTTTTAATCCTGCTTGTGGGAATCCTATTTCGTTCCATCGCCAATCTAGTTGTTTCAGAGACGTCGTCATGCTTACTACCCGTACAAACCGCCGCCGTTCTGTTTGGTATATTCCAGATATGTTCAGCAGTCAACTGATTGACCTCTATTCTCTTTTCTACAATGCAGAAGACTCTGTTTGATTCGGACTTTGGTGTTCTTCAATCTAGTATGTGATACGGGCAATACCGCTGCATGTTCCTTTGTTGCTGGCAATGCATATCGATCTATTATAGGTTCTTCAATCGTATAGCTAGGTGCGTTTCTTACCGTTCGCGCGAATTGCAACAACCCAATTTGTGATGGAAGTTGTGTTACCTACATCCTACACAATCACAAATGACTGGATAATTCTCGTCAAATTTGGTTGCACAGGGAATCGTGATTGATGTGAACGTGATAGCGCTTGCAAGGGGTCTAATGGCTTGGAAAAAGCATGCATAGATCCTTAAAATTTGCACGATCTTTTCAGGTCATACTGTACAATTCATACGACCAGAACACAGAGGGGGAGATAAAAGATAATCAGTATTTTCTTTGATATACGTGTACCATTCAACCCCATTCCTCGCCGTTGTGTGCAGTTAGCGTCTAGCTCATCACCCCTGCGTCTCACTTACAGATCGAAGACTACAAAGTACTGACGACGATGTAGCTCAGGCACCTACCGCCATGTTGATACGTACTTATTTGGAATCCAGTGGTATAGAAGCCTCGCAGATTCCCTCCATTGGAGATGCGATGAATGCACTATCCGTGGTATGCGCATTGTGATTGTGTTCGATCTCTCACATTTTTCTGCTGTTGCAGTTAACCCGAACGCGATCAAGCAACCATCGTTTTCAATTCTTCTGCCCGGTGTATTTAGATTGGATCGGCCTATTTTTTTTTGGCGGTGTCCTAGCGCAAAGCACTATCAATCCAAATATCTTCATTTTTGCGATCGTGGGAAGCTATTTCGTCATGGCCTTCTGCCCTCCCTACCTGATACGAGCGTTTTGCTTTATAACTTCTGTGCTCACCACGCTAAAGATCAAAACAAATAGCTTCACGATCCTTGATGATGAGATGATGGAATGTGGAGTGGGCATATATCCACTTGCTTCTAACTTCAACCACAGTTGCGATCCGAATGTGGTGATTACCTTTAATGGTATGTGTACGAATTTATGTGTTTCGACGATTCATTTACAACCTTATATGCGTGAAATATATGCTAGAAGTCTTACTCACGATGATTTCTGATCAATACAGGTTTCGAATTGCAGGCGAGACTCATACGAAACGTACACACTGGTGATGAGGTATTTCAAATTGCCAATACTGTTTTAATTTACATATATTCATATCGAAACTGATCTTTATATCAGGTTTTTTGCCTGCGCGCAAACATATACCTGCATGCGATACGGTGATATAGAACAATATAGCAGTTCCAACTTAAGCATTTCTGTTGCCACTGTCGTTTTTTACTACAGATGACAATTAGTTACATTGATAATGCAAAGCCACGCGAGGAGCGACGCAATCAACTGCGGAAACAATATTATTTCAACTGTGACTGTTCTTTGTGCGGCGACACACAAATGGTTAGTGTATAAAGTACCCATTCTGCGATGTGCTTGCGCCTCGATTAGGCTGTTCACGTTTCCAGAGCTTACCCAATATTGTATCCTTGGCACCTTGAAGGAATAGCGACTTCTAATTCTGCCGCGGCCTGAATGCGAATGGATGTTCTACATAACTTACCGACTGCTTGCACATTCCATGACACGCCTCGAGACAGGATGATACACACCTAGCATTTCGATGTCAGCAACGCGTGGGTGGCAACCAGTGCGATGCGATGGTCCCTTTTGACGATGGTAAACAGCTTGTTGGTGACGATGCGTTGTGTTCGCAGGGTCATGTGCAGTCCATAACGGGTGACCGGATGAATAGTACGGCACAGCATCTAGATGATAAGATTACCGAAGCCAAATCTGTATCAGGTACTTCTGGACCTCATGCCCTTGCATTGCACGAACCTGGCTCTGCAGATCCTTCTGGGGGAGCTCGTAGCAAGGGATTTTCTCAATCATACATCATCTGTGCGATGAGATCAGTGGAAGTTGTGAGAATTGCAAAGTTCTTCTGGGGTATTACGACCACCTGTACGCCACACCTATGTGGCAACCGATGATATGTTAATTGCAAAAGGCGAGAACGCTGTTAAATTTCTAAGCTACTCGTATGCCCAGGACTTCACTATCACATGGTGCATATTTTATACAATAGCAAATGAAATATATATCCTGCTTGTATCTGGTTTTACTGACAGAAAGCGACAGGGCAATTCAAATGTGTGATGAGGTTATGTGTACCGGCCGCAAGATCCTGTTCAAGTATAACACTCAGCTAACAGCCATATCATCAGCGACGTGTGACATTGCTATCAATCATGGCAGGTTCGACAAGGTATGTTAGAACCTGTCTATCCCACCGTTTACTGCGACATTGTACAAAACAGCATATTGCACTTTTCGGTGCGTACGACACTGTGTAAATCTTCCCAAATGAGGGCTAAGCATTTAACGATTGAGAGTCTGGTATATGTAGCCGAATTGATTGTGGTACACATCATCCTGTTTTTATGCTCCCCGTAGGCATATGATTACGGCATGGACGGGACACGGGGTCTATATAGGATTTTGAGCGATGGATTCGATCCACGATTAGGCATTCAGGTAAGAACGATTAACTCATTAACATTGTAACTATTTTTCTAAGTTCTGAAGTCATTTCCTACACCTCACGGGCTATACCACAGTTTATGCCCGCGTTGACATGTGTTTCCACGTCACTTTCTTTAAAATTTATATCAGCCCGTAGTTACTCGATTCTTCTATACCCGACAGTGTCTACGGATGGCGAAACTCGGTGCACACATATACACTGAACCAAACGAACATCTGTACAGGAGAAAGGTCGAGGAATTTGCGAAAGAGGCGGTTAAGATACTTACAGTGACGCACGGCGCTAGCAATCGATTGATATCTGAAGCACGAATGCTTGTAATAAATCAAATACCGATGTAGAAAAGTCTATAAAAATCGATAAGGCATTATCTATTAATTAAAGCTAAAGAGTCCAAAAGCCGAACTGTACAGGTTTGAGGATATGTCAACTTCGAAAAGCAATGCATCCGCAATGACCGTCGAATCCTTTATTTCTCATCGTTCCGGCAACTTCCTGGAATTGTAGAGAGATGCTTTTAACGTAGAACTTCAATGAGCCTGATGGATAAAAATATTGTTCTTATCCCTGTTATTTGAAAGCGGAAACCTACAGTCTATTGAGATATAACGGTATTTTCGATGCTATTTGCCACTTGGCTCGATACCTGCTCGAGACCTGCCTATATGCTGAAGGCTAATGATTATGAATAAGTCCCCCGAGTGCTAGCATATCTTAGACTCTTCCCATTGTAGTCTATGATGTGCCTGATATTTCCCTCAGAGGACACTGCTAAGTTTTAGAACGCGCTGCTTTGCTAACTTGTCCTCCTCCCATCTGGAAGTGAAAAAAGCAAAGTGGAAATAACAATTAGTAGTCCATGCCAGGTCATAATAATACTTCAAGCCAATATATTGATCTCAATTTTTTTAACTAAAAGAACATACATATCTCGATAGCTCACGAAACAAAGCCGGTATAACAATCAAACCTTTGAACCTACCAAGAGAACCCAGCGTATTATGTGGAGTTGAAGATCCCGTCATATGGTTGCCGCCAGAACCACTTTGAACCGGCAATGACTGGCTGTCCATCACCTGGCTCATATGCTGCCTCAATTGCTGTTGACGCAGTATCTCCTGCTGAAGGTCTGGAGATATGACCGTAGTGGGCCCCGACATCGCACCATTGCCAGATGCGCCGGGCATAAGACCCATTAATGATTCGGGAAGCAAATCGTCGGGCATACTTCCAGGGAACCCTGTGTCCATATCGAGGTTGGATGCTTGATCCATAGAATGTGACGCTTGTCCCATTAATGAAGTGCCGAACATCGCCTGTGCATCCAAGAATGACCGAACACAGAAGGGAATTCATTCAAATGTTGAATTTAAACTCAAAACATCCAAATTGCACATTTTATAACTTTTTATGATTTTTAGGGACAGATAATCCAAAAGTACAGCAGTTCAGAGCAGATTTTGGATGTGTGTCCACTAAATATTAGCATTCAGGATATAGAACTTAAAGCGCCTGTTCTCCAGTTTAAAACTCAGCGAAATAGGTTAATTGCATCACTATATCAATACAAAGGGGCATGAACACAACTTGATGATAAAACTAACAAACGCTTCATAAATATACCATGTATTAACAAGCTTCTGCCATGTACGAAATCAGAACGAGAAAATCTACACATACCATGTTATCGGTGTTCAATGAGTTCAAAGCGCTCACTGAATGGGACGGCATCCCCATAGGCATTGCTGAAGGATCACTCAGCATCCCTTTTTGTATATCTTGTAACATTGGCTGTCCAGGAGGCTGATGCCTTTGCCTTTGATGTTGCTGCTGAAGTTGCAGCTGTTCCTGTAGTTGACCACCGACTTTCTCACTGGAAGCTCTGTGTGGTTCCTCTATCCTTGAATTGGTATCACTTGCAGCACCATCTAATTGCTGCTGTAGCTGTTGCTGTTGCAAATCTTGCTGTTGCTGCTGCCGCTGTTGCTCCTGGTACTGTTGCTGCTGGTGTTGTTGCTGATGTTGTTGCTGGTGTTGTTGATGATTGTGTTGTTGCATAATATGTTGTTGCTGGTGTTGTTGTTGTTGCATATGTTGCTGCTGTCGATTTTGTTGTTGGTGGTGTTGCTGCTGCTGTTGTTGTTGCTGTTGTTGTTGTTGTTGTTGCTGCTGTTGTTGATGATGTTGTTGCTGATGCTGCAGCTGTTGTTGAGGTTGTTGTGGCTGGGGCGGTGCCTGTTGTTGTGATACGGGCAACGCCGGCGGTGGCGACGGCTGCTTCGGTAGCATTTGCAATTGATGTTGATCTACGTTCATGGAGTTCATATTTACCTGCTCTATAGAGATATTCGATGCAAGAGATGCTGATCGTGTATCTCCACGTTTTGCAACCGAAGGCGACGCCATACTCGGCAGTGCGGGCGCACCTTGCATCGGTGGCAGTGACATAGGCAGTGGCCCATTCATGGGATGCGCCGAGTTTACAACATCGGGGCGTGGGGTATTGGTCCGTGACAGAATCTGCGGCGCAGTGCCGTGACTCGTTTGACGTTGCAGCGACGGTTGAGTGAGTGGGCCCCCCGTCATGAGCTGTTGCTGATTTTGCGCGGGCAGAAGCGATGGTTGAAGCGAAGACTGGTCCGGTAGGTAAAAGTGTCCCATATCCATCCTTTGTTGGGACAACTGTTGGCTTTCCAATGTGCGCTGCATTTCCATCTGTTGGTGATGCTGCAACTGCAATTGCAGCTGCTGCTGTTGTTGCTGGAGCGTCATCGCGCCTCTCCCGGCGGCAGGATCACCAGCTTGATGCATGAGCTGTTGCTGGAAAGTGTGCTGCTGCAAGTGACCTGGAGGCATATGATTCCCAAAGTCGCGTGCATTCGGCGGAAATTGGTTAGTCGATGTACTCGCCGTCATTTGAGTCATGATTGCGGTTTGCTGCTCCACAAAGATCCCTTCGGTTCCTTGTTGCATCCACTGCATTTTGGTTTGTATGGCACTACGATGAACGGGCTGTGACAATCGCTGCGGCCCTTGAGTTTGCGGGTGATTCATCTGCATCTGGGACTGAAGTGGTTGCTGTGTTGCCTGACTTATAGGTTGCTGTACACTGGACTGCACGGGAGAATGGGATAGTGATGTCGGCTTTGAGTGTGTCCTCGAATTATCTCCCGATTGCGATTGGCCTTGGCCTTGATTGAAAGCTTGCGTCTGTGCCTGAGCCTGATTTTGATTTTGAGAAGCTTGGACTTGGGCTTGAACCTGAGCATGAGCCTGAGCCTGAGCCTGAGCATGAGCTTGAGCCTGAGCCTGAGCCTGAGCCTGAGCCTGAGCCTGAGCCTGAGCCTGAGCCTGAGCCTGAGCCTGAGCCTGAGCCTGAGCCTGAGCCTGAGCCTGAGCCTGAGCCTGAGCCTGAGCCTGAGCCTGAGCCTGAGCCTGAGCCTGAGCCTGGACCTGGGCCTGAGCCTGAGCCTGAGCCTGAGCCTGAGCCTGAGCCTGAGCCTGGGCCTGGACCTGGGCCTGAGCCTGAGCCTGAGCCTGAGCTGAGCCTGAGCTGAGCCTGAGCTGAGCTGAGCTGAGCTGAGCTGAGCTGAGCTGAGCTGAGCTGAGCTGAGCTGAGCATGACTGGACTG
>NW_014040530.1:49429-56638 GCF_001186125.1 Sphaeroforma arctica JP610
GGTACCGTCGTAGGCCGTCGTACGGCCGTCGTACGCCGTCGTAGTCCGTGNGGCCTGAGCCTGAGCTGGCNGCTGGCCTGAGCCTGAGCCTGAGCCTGAGCCTGAGCCTGAGCCTGAGCCTGAGCCTGAGCCTGAGCCTGAGCCTGAGCCTGAGCCTGAGCCTGAGCCTGAGCCTGAGCCTGAGCCTGAGCATGAGCCTGGGCCTGGGCCGCTTGTGCTTGAGCCTGGCCTTGCGCCTGGGCCTGAGCCTGAGCTTGCGCCTGGACTTGCGCCTGGGCCTGATTCTGTGCCTGATTTTGCTTCTTCGTCTTCGTCAATTGTGTTTTGGTTTGCGTTTTCGCGGCCTTTGCTCTCCCTTTATGCCCTTTCTTCATCTGAGCTTGAGTCTGCGGTGCCGCGGTGGCTTGAGGTTGAGGTTGTTGCGCCGGGATCCCCGGCGGCCTTTGAACTTGCTGTGAAAGCTGGGCTTGCTGAGCTTGCTGTTGGGCGTGCATCGCCTGTGCGTGTGCTTGGCTGGTCAGCTGAGCCTGCTGCGCGTGGTGTGACTGTTGCGCTTGTTGTGCTTGTTGTGTCATGTGAGCCTGTTGAGCCTGCTGAGCCTGTTGAGTCTGCTGAACCTGCTGAGTCTGCTGTGCCTGCTGTGCGTGTTGCGCCTGCTGCATTTGGGCTTGCTGTGCCTGTTGCGCCTGCTGCATTTGCGCCTGTTGAGCATGCTGTGCTTGTTGTGCATGCTGAGCTTGAAGCTGGACGTGGGTCTGCGTCGGCGCATGACTCTGACCCTGACCCTGTCCATGACCATGTCCACGTACCTGTCCCTGACTCTGACCCTGACCCTGACCCTGACTCTGACCCTGACTCTGACCCTGACTCTGACCCTGACTCTGACCCTGACTCTGACCCTGACTCTGACCCTGACTCTGACCCTGACTCTGACCCTGACCCTGACCCTGACCCTGACCATGACCATGGCCATGGCCATGACCATGGCCCTGACTCTGACCATGGCCCTGACTCTGACCATGGCCCTGACCCTGACCCTGACCTTGGCCTTGCCCATGTCCCTGTCCTTGTCCCTGTCCCAGACCCAGACCCTGACCCTGAATCTGAGCTTGGGCGTGTGCTTGTGCTTGAGCTTGGGTATGGGCTTGTGCCTGGGCATGCGATAGTGCTTGTGTTTGATTCTGGGCTTGAGCTTGGGTCTGAGCTTGAGCCTGGTTTTGAGGAGCCTGGGCTTCAGAACCGCCTGCTGAACCGTGCTTCTGAGTGGCCTCATCCTGTGAATGTGACTGTGTCATCGGTTGAACACTTTCGCTGACTACTACCAGAGACCGCAGAAAGTTGTCGACCTCGTCATCTTTCCCCTGTCCCTGCTGCCAGGCAGGCATGCCGCCCGACAAACTCTGCTGAGGTGAATGACCCGACATTGATGGCATGGTGACCGCATTAGCGGTACTTAGATTCGACTGTGGCAGTGTCTGGTGGCGCGTAATAGGCGAGAAGCTTGTCAACGACTGGCCAAACCCAAACTGGCCGGACCCTCCACTTACGGCGGCAGGTGTGACAGGGCCTGATTGGTGATGCATCAGCTGGCCACTTTGTTGTTGCAGAGGTGAAATCCCCTGGGGTAAATTTACGCTGGACGGTTGTCTCGGCATCCCACTGGACATAACTCGATCGTCCATTGTACGCTCTAGCGAGCCATGGGGGAGTATCGGGGTCGAACTGTGTGAGGCTAGCGATGGAATAGGAGACTCTTTCCGTTGATTCTTTCTACCTCCATTGCTAGTTCCTCCGCTCCCGGATTTAATAACACGCGGGTGCAGCTCCGTTTTCTGACCGCCTCCATCGCCTGCCGCCGATAAATCACGTGCGGCTCCAGGTCTAGGTTCTCCACTACTTGTTGAGTCGAAGATTCGCAAATCCGAAGCAGAACCGCTGCTATCCATGCTGTTGAGAGTGGCCCTAATCGTGTCCATATTTTGAGCATTAGGCCCCCGAATTTTCATACTACCCACGTCACCGACCAATCCGAGATTACTGGTGCTTTGACTCTCCGACAAAGCCAGGGATGCACCACTGGGCGTGCGCGGCCGTTTGCGATCCAATGGGGGATTCAAAGGGTCTCTGAGATCTCCATTCGACGAATTCGCACTCACAGTCCTCTGCCAATTTTTCTTCTGCTCCTCGAGCCGATGCTGCTGCTGTTTCAACTTGTCCTGTTGTTCGTTCAATTGATTCTGTAACTCATCCAACTCCTTCTGCTTCTGCTCATGCTGCATCTGCTGCTCCCACAACTTTTTCTTCTGTTGCATCTGCTCCTGTAAGACCTGCTGTTGCTGCAACTGCACGTGTTGCAGCTGTATCTGCTGCTGTATGGCCTGCTGTTGCATCTGCCATTGTTGTGAAGCTGTGTTTGAAGATAAATTGTTTCCGGAGCCAGGGTTGGTTAGTCCAGGGGCGGGTGACATTCCGTCAGATGTAGTGAGGTGCAGCTCGCTGAGGTTTAGCAATCTGAGACTGCTGTTATTATAAACAGGATTGTTTGGATCTGAAGCTCGAAGACTCTCCGAAGACTGCTGCGACGACAGCAAATTTTGCTCACCTTCTTGATGTTGACCCTGATGTTGTTGTTGTTGATGTGGCTGCAGCTGTGATTGCGACTGTTGCTGCTGCTGTGGCTGCTGTTGCGACTGCTGCTGTGGCTGCTGCTGCGACTGCTGCTGTGGCTGCTGTTGCGACTGCTGCTGTGGCTGCTGTTGCGACTGCTGCTGTGGCTGCTGTTGCGACTGCTGCTGTGGCTGCTGTTGCGGCTGTTGCGACTGCAGCTGTGGCTGCTGTTGCGGCTGTTGCGACTGCTGCATTTGTATATCATGCGGTTGTTGCTGCAGCTGTTGCTGTTGTTGTTGCTGTAGCTGTTGTTGTTGTTGTTGTTGTTGCTGCTGTAGCTGTAGCTGTTGCTGCCGTTGCTGCTGCTGCTGCTGTTGCTGTGGCCTCTGCTGCTGCTGTTGCAACTGTTGCTGTTGCAACTGTAATTGCTGCTGTTTCTCTAGCTGCTGCTGTAGTTGCTGCTGTTCCTCATGCTGTAGTTGCAGCTGCTGCAGTTGCTGTTGTTGTTGTTGCTGCTGCCGTTCCAACGCTTCTTGCTGTTGCAGTTGAGGCTGCTGAACCTGTTGTTGTGTATGCTGTTGGCTGGATTGTTGTTTCTTGCTGTTTTCCGCAAATTCTGCATCCATCAGCATCTCATCCGCGCCGTCTGAGTGCATCCCGGAAACAGCGGATCCGGACAATGGTAATGAATCATTCATGACCGTGTTCATCATACTAATCTGCGGGGAAGCACTGTTGGAGAACAGAGACGGTTGGACTTCCAAGTGCCCCTGAGACGTACGTTTACTAGCAAGGGGCATCCCTATATTGTTATCGTTTGAGACGAGTTCGGGATTGCCTTGCAAACCTTGTTTGGGAACGGAAGCCATATTCCGTGTCGCACTAGACTGGCGTTGGTGCTTTGCTAGAAGCTGTTGCTGGGGTTGCTGTTGAAGCTGTGACTGGATAGTCTTGGCTGCGCGGGGCCTGCTGGTCGATAAAGAGGACGCAGCCTTCAGTTGTCTTTTCGGACCCACGACGTTGCTGGTAATACTACCGGGCATAATATTGGCAAGCAAACTCGCGGCCGGCATCGTTTGGGCCTGCTGTTGCGCTGCGCTACATGTATCCAACCCGCTAGTGTCCATCCTGTCCGATGACGTTGCCTTCTCCTGCGGCGATACATTGCTTGAATTCTTCGTACTTTCTGGTGCAGAGGCTGTAAAAGTTCCCGCTGTTGGCTGTATATCAGTGACAGCCTGGCTAAGGCTTGGGGCTGTCATACCCCCGTCTGCAGGGAATATGCTTGGAGCCCCGGGCGCGCTCATATCAATTGCCTGCTGTGTACTCGCGACAGGGTGGGTAGCAGCTGCTGCCATTGGTTGAGCACCGCCAGCATTCAATTGCATTTGCAGCTGCATCTGCAATTGCATTTGCATTTGCATCTGCATCTGCATTTGTGCCTGTTGTTGTGCTTGTGTTTTCGCCTTCAGCTCTTGACGGTAGCGGATGCCACAGGCGTTGCACACTGTCGACCTGTAAAGTTGATAGCAGACATGTAAGATGGCGTACAGGTGGGTATTGGCAACTCGCACCAATCGAGCCAATGCGCGTGTTAAACAGAAAGTCATATCAGTAAAAACATATCCGATCATCAATAATATAAGATTTATGGGGACTACACAGAAACGAAAACACACCTTTCGGGACCTCTCCTCCAAAGGGTGGTTTTCGTCGTTGTACAAACTGCGCACACTCGGTCGTCGACTCCGTCCATCTTGCTCTTCTTTCTCTTGGTCTTTGGTTTGGAGCCTGGGGCATCCGTGGTAGCGCCCTCAGCCGTTGCTTGCGTGCCGTTCTGAGTGGCCAATTCCGCTGCAGCCGCTTGTCTTTTCTTTATCGTGATAGCTGTGGGGGTGAGCTCCGCCAAATCGTCGCGCGTCAATTGGGGCGGCATTTGTATCGTATCTCCGACCACTGGCAGCACTGCGACCGCAGCAGCTGCTGCTGCGAGGGCATCGGGGACCGACATTGCCGCAACAACTGGTACAGATGCACTGGCTGCAGCTAAAGCTTTGTTGCTGACTTCAGACATAGCTTCGAGCATCGCCGCATTGCGACCGGTCGTGGCTACTGGTGCGGTAGTTGAGGCGGCCATTGTCATTGCCTGCGACTGCTGCGCTTGGTTTGAAAGTGTTTCTACTGGTTGCCGAGGTATGTCTGTTGGTGTAGATGGCTGTGAGTGCTGGGTCTGCAAGACATTCGTTTTTGACTGTGAGCTTTCCACTGCCGCATACTGCTGCTGTGATTGCTGTGATACACCTGCCGCGTGGATCGAATTCTGCCCCATTTGCATCATAGACCCCAATTCGGGCATCGATGCGGGACCTGAATCTGAAATACCAGCCCGCAGACTTGAAGGTACCGATGATGCAGGAGCAGCAAAGGAGCTATGAGATTGGTTGGTATACATTGCATCGCTCGGCAATGATTCGCTTTGGGTTAATTCAATGGCCATCTCAGCATCATTCGAACCGAGTGGGTTTTCGGCCGGCTCCGCATTCATCATGACCGAATTCTGACTTGCGACGCGAACGCAAGGTCGTGCGATATCCGCGTCATCGGTGGTAAAAGGTTGCCTGGCGGTGGCTACGATCGGATTACTGGCAGACTTCATCCCGGTGGAAATGAGGCTAGTAAGATCCGTCAGACTACTCGCTCGATCTACTTTCTGTGAACTGTGTGGATCTTCCTGTTGAAGGCCCTGTACATAGACAGGTGTGCGCGTACCAAGCGACTGTGTATCCATTGCACACAGCCGCGGACTGCCAGCTCTGACCATAAACTGCGCGATACTGTCAACGCTTCGACATCCACTTGGCCGCTCGGGTGCTTGGTTGCGATACGACAGAGCATCGGCTTGATTCATCAACTCCAAGGCTCCCCTCCCCTCCGACATATCTATACAGGCACCCTCGGCAGAGAATTGCATACCATCTTTGTCAGAGCTGGAATCGACCTGTGTGTTCGCCAGTGCCTGGGTTAAAAGGCCTTGTAACCCGTCTTGGCCAACTTCGTTGATCTGCATCATAACATCCCGATCTGGAGGTGGTTGTACGGCGGTACTACCGACGCTTACATCCGGTGCGTTAAACAAAACACCAGACACATCAAGTACGGGTTTTACATCGGCAGTTAGTTGTGCACTACTGCTACCTGACGATGCTAAATAAGGTAAAGCCTCAATTTTGATGCCATCGCCGCCTCCCACCATGTCTCTGTTCTGATTCTGTGCGGCTTTGGAAGGAAAGGCATCTTCCATGATCGTGTCTTCTCCATTATCCCTCGCATCCACTGCTGAACATGAGATGCTGAGATCAGATACAGAACCCACATTGTTCTGCTTGTTGAAAATCTGCTCTAAGTGGAGGGCGCGCAGATTCTCAGCCATCAACGGGGTGAAGGCCAGGGTTGTATCAGCCCTATCGACGAAATTCCTCATGATAGCCCCGGAATAACCCAGAAAATTGCCCCTGTCCCGGCCAAAATACTCTGTGTTATGGTCCGCATCAATCTTCTGGCGTTTGAGGTCGCGTTTCCATTGATAATAATACCGCACTATTTCCTTCACTGTTCGAGATGGCAGAAATTGGCGCTGGATACGATTGAAATCCTTCCCGAATTTCCTATTGCCTGTGCTGAACAAAGACTCATCCAACTACAAAATGGAATGTAAATTTGCAATATTCTTCAGTACAGATTGTCACAAAAAGGACCTGAAAACGCATAAGTGTTTATCGTGCCAGAAAAAAAAAGGAAGAAATAAAAGGGTAAACATCGAGCTCATCCCAAACAATGTATATCCAGTGCGCGAGAAAATTTGTTTGAATTTGATTTCTCCTTTTCAAAATAAACAGCTGAACTAACCTTGGTCCATGGTTTGGTCGTGGGGGCGAGTGTTTGGGCGATCTGAACAGCTCTTGTGGTATCTCCGTCACATAGATGCAAGAGTGCAAAAGCTTGGGAGAGTTTCAGTTTCCCCACAGGAGGAGTGAGTGAGCGCAGGAACGTATTCAAAGATTCTTCCGATGTAAAATCATTTGGTGACCAAATCTGATTCATCATTACTTTCTCGTGTTCGTTAGGTACACCTTCTGCAACCATTGAGCCAAATGACCAATATGAGAAAAAGTATACAACGCCATCAATAACCTTATTGCAATAAAATGAGGATACATATATATATATATATATATAAATATATATATATATACAAAATACATACATACATACATACATACATACATACAAACATACAACCATGCATACATACATACATATATACCTACATACATACATACATACATACATACATACATCCATACATGCATGCATACATACATACATACATACAAAAATACAGGCATGTATATATACATACATACATACATACATACATACATACATACACACATACATACATACATGCATGCATACATACATACATACATACAAACATACATACATACTTGCATACATACATACATACATACATACATACATACATACATTCATTCATTCATTCATACACACACATACATACGTACATACATGCATGCATCC
>NW_014040530.1:56658-62257 GCF_001186125.1 Sphaeroforma arctica JP610
TGTCATGTATATGTATATGTATATGTATATGTATATATATATATATACATATTATATATATATATGTGTGTGTGTGTTGTGTGTGTGTGTATGTATGTATGTATGTATGTATGTACGTATATATATGTGTGTGTATGTATGTATGTATATATATATTAGCAATATATGACCCTACTGCAATCACATACCTCTTTCTCCCAGCTTTGGTATGTCAGCTTGATGATTTTCGCCCACTTGTATTTTGCTTCTGGTAGTCACAGATTCCGCACCTCCATCCTGATTGTACTTTGATAGTGAGCCCGCGCTGGAATTTTGTGACATCATGGACACACGACGTACAATATGTGAACCCGTCTGACCAGTGATGCTGCTGGAATCATTTCTAGCGATTGCTGTAATGTGCTTACTGTCGCTGAGCTTCATCTGTGATGGTGTCCGGTGCCGTAACTTTTCCGCCGATGCTGACGCTACTGTATTTTGTATAGATATACTGGTCGCAATGGATCTATGAGCCACTATACCACCACTAGCCCTCCTACTCCCAGCAATCACACCTCCAAGGTTCGACTGACCACTCGCACTGTCAGTGTTTATACTAGCACTGTAACTTCCAGCTCCACTTTTAGAATGTGCGAATTCTCCAACCTCATCGATAGCTTTATCTGCCTTCTCTGCTACAGGTATGGCACTATCCTGCAAACATGCAGAGCTCGACTCGAGTTGTTCACTCTTCAGTGCAACAGGTATATTAATTTGTGGCTGCTGTTCGCCGGCGGTTGTACGAGCTTCGACCTCCCTATCTATCATCATGTCACCTGAACCCTCGCTTGCTAACGTGACAGCTTCACCTGAGCCATTGCATGCGCTTGTGTGTAACAAATCGATCTGTGTTTGTACCACGATAGGCTCTTGTTTTATCTTCGTCATGATTGCGAGATCTAAAGCAGAGCCTTTACTATCCTCTCCCAAGTCGAAAGAAATGAATGCATCCTGCTTCTCTCCCTCGTTTAGTATGTTCTTCGCCCGTTCTGCTGATACAGACGTTGTGCCGCTGACGTTTTGGGCCTCTTCGCCTTTCCCAACAACGCCAGCCGACATCATGGAAGATGTTGATAGACGGACGCACTACGGCTACCTCTCCATACTTTGTAGCAAAGTACAAAATGACATTATTAAGAGCGACCACACACTTCACCAGATACTGATTCGCTATATGTGACTATCAAAGCTCTAGATATGTAAATGTGACTATCAAAGCTCTAGATATGTAAATGTGACTATCAAAGCTCTAGATATGTAAATGTGACTATCAAAGCTCTAGATATGTAAATGTGACTATCAAAGCTCTAGATATGTAAATGTGACTATCAAAGCTCTAGATATGTAAATGTGACTACTAAAGACCTCTATTCGCCCGCTACTGAGTACGTGACTGCACGCTTACACCGTCTTGAATGAATAACTGTGGGGAATACTATTTCTGTCATCTGGAAAAAAGTTTACTTTAGTATAAGTTTTTGCATTTTTTTGCTATTCATTATAATATACATAAATACAATAAAGAACAGGCTTCTGGCCGGGTTTCCGCACCGGTATCTAGTCCAACTCGGACTGACACCCCCGTGTCACGGTAGACGCACGGGGATCACAGGCCTTGCCCAGACCCCCCTTTTTTTATACAGCAGGGGTGTATTATTTAATTTAATATGAAATACATACCAAGAGGTTTCTTAAAATTGCTCACACGTTTAACGCTATCAATTCGTTAAATTTCTCTATAATAACTCCCATGTCCCGCCCAATATTGTAGTGACAAATTGATTTGTGCACACAATATATGGTATATGCACAAAAAGCCAATCCAAACTCCAACCCTCTGGTATTTATGCAACTACATAATATACTCACAACGTGATAATTAAAATTTAGTATAATCCACGACATGTCGAAGTTACTTTTATCCGCACTGAAGACTTCGGGCTCGTCACGGATCTTGAGACGTTCGTACGCCACGTATAGCTTAGGTAAAGTATAGGATTGTATATCTTGGGTAATTTACAGAATTGTTTTGCGGCAAGTGTGGTCATCGAGAGCTACAAGTGCTGTACTTATTGCAGCTTTGATTCTGTATTCTTGCACAGTGATTACAATTAAGTGGGACACTTCTACATTTCTCTACTATGACAGATGGTGTCAAGCCAGTTTTGCCAGAAAATGACGAATATTGGATTGCTCCTAATGCGCAGGTGATTGGTAACGTTCATATGAAGCGCAACGCTAGCGTTTGGTGGGGTGCTGTGATTCGAGGCGATACCGATAGAATCGAGCTAGGAGAGAATGTCAACGTTCAAGATAATTCTGTCTTACATACGGGTAATAATGGACTCGTTGCTCTCGATATTAAAAACTGTGTGTTTGGGAAAATGTAATGTCATCGTTTTCTAACTACCTGAAATATTATATTCCAACCTCCTATTTTCTTCTTGTTCGATATAGACGAAGGCATAGAACTTGTCATTGGAGATGACGTTACAGTTGGGGTAAGTGTATTTGACGGAAATTCACAATCTGACCCCTATTTTAGTCGGATTCTCACATGTGTTTTGGGTTACGTCGTGACTCGAGAGGGTCGTCGTGCAACTAATAATGTTCCACCATCACTAACTTAGCACCAAGTCATGCTGCACGGCTGCAAAATAGGCGAGGGAAGCTTGATCGGCATCGGGTCCATCATCCTAAACGATACTACCATAGGTATTACCTCAAAACGATTGCCCTTCAGTGAAGAAAAAATATATTCATCCGTTTCGATATCGGCAGATATGGTGACTGTAGATGTTCACATGTGTTGTTAATTCGCTCGACTATATAGGTAAAGGCTGTCTAATCGGTGCTAATACTTTCATCGGAGAGAGAAAAACCATACCAGATTACTCCGTTGTCATGGGTGCTCCAGGACGTGTTGTGAAGACCATGACTCCTGAACAAGCGGCCGGGCTCAAGGTATCTCGTACACAATTTTCCAGTTTATTTACGCCTTTTACGGTCGCTTCCGATTGTTTTGAATTTGCCTCGGATCACAATGTCAATTTACTTACACTCATCACATTAATGATCCATACTGCGGTAGGAGGGCGCGAAACATTATGTTGCAAACTTTCAACGCTTCAAAAAGGGGCTTGTGGAGTTGTAGAGGTTCGTATTGACTAGCGAGGTGTGTTAGCACGATCCCCGTCCCGCCAACGTTGTTGATTGATGTCGGTCTATGAGAAGCTCTCGTAAATGCACTCTTGGAATTTGTCCGCGTCCTCGTAAATCTCTTCGTCAGATTCTGTGAATTTCAGATAATGAACGAACGTTTGAATACTGTGACCACACACCAATCCAATACAATGCCTAAACGCTCACAGACTAGGTAGTATTTGAGCGAATGAAGAACAAGTGTGGTATTGGCCGCGAAATCATACCGTAATCATCCACAGAGGACATAGAATTTCGCCCGGCCTGCTCTATTGCATGCATATCAGAGTATGACACATCATTTCTATCATCAAATCCAGGTGTGTTCTGCTGTGTTGTAGCGGCAGCTTGTGCGAGATGGTATGGCAATGGACTGTCGGAAGGGGCTACAGGTAGAGTCCTCGCGCCAGGTACTGAAATACTACGTCCGCCCATCTGGAAGAAGTTAAAGCAGCATGATTAGATTATAATCCAAGTCTTCCACTCCACCAGTATTGACTTAACTAGGAGATATCGCGAATAAGTAGGCTGAAGACAGGGCTTACTATGTTCCTCGGCATGGACGATGCTGGCAGCCTAGTATTGTAATTCGAACTGCTGGAAGTGACTGAAGTCTGCGATCCTCTTCGTTGATCGCTGGGGGACAAATTCGGTGTGCTGGAGTGACTCCCACTGTTCCCAAACCCCTGCTTCACGCTATCTGCAATCATCATCACTACGTGAGAGGCCGGGAAATACCCTACCATCCCGCCAACGCTGCCCTATTCTCAAGATAAGAGGACGAGTGGTGATCAGCCATAAATCAAACGTTTGTGTATATCGATAAACGAGCTGAAAGATGTGTTGAATTATCTATGCGGCAATCGAACGCATTATGACTTGCAACTACGGAACAGATAAACATTACCTTCAGCCAATCTTTCAGGCCAACCTCTGCTACATTGCGAACAATATCTCCCTCCCTCACTGTTAGCTCTTTGTTGTTGAAGGCTCTGTAAGATTTTATTACTCTCGCGCATAAGGTCGATGTAGGCGTAGTCTCCTTTGCACTTTCATTGCCGCTTCGCCATGGCATATATGTTGTAGAACCTATCGATAAAATGCACACAAGATGCTTAGAGCGCAACAGACCGTGTTGCAGGCTGTACAAGTCCCAACTACCTGACTTTGAAATATTGCATTCGCTTGTATCTATCAAGCATTTTAGGGTGAACATACCTCGCCCAATATTTACAGCTGCACCCCTTGCAGATTCGGGTACACGCACTTGATCCACCATAGCGGAAGCCGATACAAAACTCCTCGGTTTCGAAAAGACTTTTTTTATATCACCTGATGAGGCGTAGTCATTGGACTGCACCTGTTGTGGAATTGAAAGAAAAGATTACCAAGTATATGGTGGCATTGCGTCGGCACCCATGGCAAGCCATATCCATTACAAAGTACGTACGGAACAGAGTTCGTCAATTGTCACTTTGAGGCCACTGGTCACTTCAACAAGGCAATTATCGGGTGCTGCAACATAAGATTGCGTCGATTATCAGCGCATATTAGCTCTTTAATTCTATTCACTGAACTATTCAGGTTCAAATAGGGTTAAAGAGTTCAGCATTCCATGTTCTCACTGCTGAAACGCGTTTGAACGCATGACGACGACTGTGCTACAAACGCCGTGGTGGAGTAGACAAGCTCGCCCAAAAGAACTCGGAAAATGTGAATATACCTGTGAATTTAATGGAGAAGAATGTGTCCTCCTCGCAGATGTAGGGGATGATGATGACAACATCGTCCTGGAGCTGCGGATGGAGCCTAATTTTCTCACCATTGTGGCTAATACTGAACGTTTCTACTAGATTCAAAGTATATGCAATGGTTCTACCTAGTATACAATTTGACGAAATACCAGTAAGTAAGAGCATGTTCTAGTCTTCAATTTCTTTCTTTTGAAGCAGTGATATAAAACACAGGCATTGTACATAATGCAGATATTGTGTCGAACTATTCATTAGCAGGTATGAATCTACGAGAACTCTTGACCTTTATCTGCATATCAATCTTTCATATCTAACACGCCATCACCTGGGCCCTTGGAGTCTGGGCTCTGGTGGCCTCTGACAGTGGTATAGACGTCAAAAAGTGATGACTGAAGACAGTGGGACACCCTCAGCTTTTTGATGAGGTAGGGTTTTTAAAAACCGTAAAAGCCAAGACCTCAATATTATTTTCATCGACAACAAGAGTTGTGTTTTTGGGGGTTTTTTTACTTCTGACGAAATTGTTTTCAGGTCTCTTGGTGCAGGTGGTTTCTTGGTTTTTGAATTTTTTCAGTTTTCCTGTGCTTTTCCGGGGGGGGGGGGGG
>NW_014040530.1:66773-69111 GCF_001186125.1 Sphaeroforma arctica JP610
ATACATGTATATATATATAAGTAATTATATATATATATATATATATATATATATATATAATATAAATATACATTATATAAATACACATATAAATAAATATACATGAATATATATACATATAAGTATATGATATCATATTAATATTATATTATATATACATATAAATATATATAAGTATTTTTACGTCTCTTCTGCATAATTATTAGCCGCGTTATGGTCATCATCATTGACAACAGTACCTGCCGCAGGCGGTGCTGCTTCGGCAGCTGTCTGTCACGGAGGCACCATCGTTTCATTCGGTAGTGGTGGACGCATTTGCCCTCCTATTACACCTCGCATGGCCTCTAATAACTAAGGGAAGGGCCGTGTTCGTGTTTCCCAGGCCAATTGATTCAAGTTTTCTTGGATTTTGTCCTGTTCAAGAGCGTTTAAATCTGTGTTTAAAATAGTTGCGCCCAACGCTGCCACCCCTGCTGCACCAGCCACCTCTACTACAATATTAGGCCTACGGGGTATTAGTCCCTTGTACATCATGAAGGGCATTCCTACGGCCTCAAACATTTGGCTAGGACAAGCGAGGACCTCGAAAATATCTGACCCGTCAGTACCGTCTTCGAGTCGTACCTTCCTTTTTAGCTTCATTGGGTGACAATAATCTTCAAAGCTTGTTTGTCGGTGTTCGTACAGAAGATCTCTTGCATCCTTTTCGTCGCGTACTCTCTTAATCATCTAATCTACTGCCTTGCTTTTCACCAATAGTTCATATGTTTCTGATATAAAATCAAGTTTGATGGGACCGGAAGCATTGGCGGCTGCCCTGACTCTAACTGTCTCGCGACGAGACGACATTATAGACCGTGTTGTATGTTCTACAGCCCTATCTAGACCCATGCCCACCTCATATAGCTGGATGTTGACACGCTGCATCAACGAACTATCCTGCCGAGTACCCCCTTTGACGCGCTCGATACCTTCCAGCTTATTAAACAGAACCCATACTTGTAATATAACTTCTCGAGATTTAGCCGCACTAGCACCCTTATAATAGTTTTTAGTCGCCTTGTCAAATGAATCTAACAAACGCTTTCGAACCTCCGAATCATGATTTGACGCGGAATCGGGTAACCATATTGGGTTCATAGCTCCGAGAGACTGTGTGCGAGACTCCTTGATGTGCATGCAACTGCATTTCAACATGTCCTACCTTGATTTAAATGGCTCTGTGAATGTCTGACTGCCCCAAATCTTCTTAGTCGCGTTTGTTCCCGTATCGTTTTTACCAGTTTGTGGCTTGCTTCTCCAATCCAGTATCGCCCTATTCGACATATCAAGTATAGCCTGTTCGAACTTTGGGATATCGAGGATGTCCACGGAACTCATCATCTTTGTATCCTCTAAAATCTCTATCCTTAAAAGATTTTGTATTGTTGCCGAAATTGAACTTGACAGTTACATGTATCCGACGCTCGATTAGCTTAGGATTCTTGTTGTATAGTGCTAACCATTCTTCATCTGCTGCCCCCTGCACATTATCTTGCCTGACATGACCATCCTCTTTTTCATCTCCAGGGAAATACTGCGGAACCCCTCCATTCTGACCTCCATTCCGACCTCCTACGCTAGGTTCTTCTATATCCATATCCAAACGCATAGCACCTCGATGCTCACTGATAACCACTACGTTGTTTAGATCCCTTATAGTTTCTTGATGTTCTAGTTCCTCATTAGTGTGTTGTAAGTTTGCGAATTCCAATCTGTTTACGTGAGTGATTATATCCATGGGCCCATGTTGACAATAGTAACACGCACCGCTGCTTCCACTCCCCTCCTCTCCTTCAGTTCGATGGCAAAATGGGTGACATTACTTATTGCACATGCTACATGTGTGCGATTTAAGTTTAACAACACCGTTCTTACTACCCATTAGGCAGAAAGGACATGCTGCTAAGCTCAATTCGTCATCTGCTGTACAGTCCGGTAGGATAGTCCTATGGCTAACATCGAAGTCCATTCCAATAGATTTAGGTACACTACTTGGAGCCATAGGTATAGGTTTACCCATTGGTGCTTGTGATGTGGTGGATGTATTTGTGAACATGCATGTGCGTGTACTCGTGTCGCCCATGTGTTTCGTTGCCCCTTGTGATGTAGTGGATGTATTTGTGTCCATGCGTGTGCGTGTACTCGTGTCGCCCATGTGTTCGCCCATGTGTTCGCTCAAGTGTTCCGTTACCCCTTGTGATGTAGTGGATGTATTTGTATCCATGCGTGTGCGTGTGCTCGTGTCGCCCATGTGTTCGCCCATGTGTTCCGTTGCCCCTTGTGATATGGTGGATGT
>NW_014040530.1:69131-76214 GCF_001186125.1 Sphaeroforma arctica JP610
GACTTCTGCCCTTGTGATGTGGTGGTTGTTTTTGTATTCATACGTGCGCGTGTACTCGTGTCGCCGTCTTCTGTGCTAGATTGTGTGCTGACCTCTGCCCCTTGTGATGTGTTGGATGTATTTGTATTCATACGTGCGCGTGTACTCGTGTCGCCGTCTTCTGTGCTAGATTCTGTGCTGACTTCTGCCCCTTGTGATGTGGTGGTTGTATTTGTATTCATACGTGCGCGTGTACTCGTGTCGCCGTCTTCTGTGCATGATTCTGAGCTGACTTCTGCCCCTTGTGATGTGGTGATTGTTTTTGTATTCATACTTGCGCGTGTACTTGTGTCGCCGTCTTCTGTGCTAGATTGTGTGCTGACTTCTGCCCCTTGTGATGTGGTGGTTGTCTTTGTATTCCTACGTGCGCGTGTACTTGTGTCGCCGTCTTCTGTGCTAGATTCTGTGCTGACTTCTACTCCTTGTGATGCGGCGGATGTATTTGTATCCATACGAGCGTATGTACTTGTGCTACCCCCTTCCGTACTTGATGCTGCGCTAAATTCTATTGTTCGTGAATTGAACGATGTGTTTGTATTTATGCATGCATGCGTACTTCTACTTGTCTGGGCTGGAATTGCAGGATGGTAGCCTTCGCTTCTACGTTTCTTATTTATTGCTTCATGTATGTTGATAACCGTATTCCGCGCTCGTGCCTTCCGTATATTGTACTCGTCTCGTGTTTTTGTAGTTGAAATGAGTTTTCGTGTACCTTTTCGTTTTGATGAGGTAGATCATGTGTTGCTACGAGTGTTACTTGTGTTTGCGCGCAGAGGTGTGTTTCCTGCTACTCTTTGCATATATTCAGCTAGTTGTTGACCATTCTTATAACCTCTAATTGATTGTACAGGGGGATATGTGATATTCATTGCACCGAACGATCGATTTGCAATGAATGATCGATTTGTGTTTTATGAATTAGATTTCAAACTGGGTGGTTGTAAGTCTTGCTGTTTGCGAGTTGTGACACTGTCCCTCCAATTGACAATATGACTGCTAACACTGTTACCGACACCCTGCTTCTCTTCCTGCTGAGTGCTTGTGCCGGTAGCAATTGAACATGTTCCATGTCATCTTCAGAATCAGATACATGGTTGTCCATTGACCCGTCACTTCCACCATTCTCACCGTCTTCTCCCGCCATCGCAACAGGTAATGTCAATCACTATACTATCCCTGTCTAATCCCTCTAATACTGTCTACAAACTATGTGACTGTGACTGTGATCGCTAAAGTATGGCGTGCATTTAAGTGATGTAAACCTACTATGTAACTATACCACCACTATGGATGTACTAGCTACCACTAGTAAACAAGTAAATGAACTTAACAAGACTTAAAAGACCTAGGTAAGATGCTCAGCGACCAGTGGTAGGAGTCTTGCTACCACAGGTTCCGCTGTTTGGTCAGTGTGGTCACTGGTCAGTGTGTACGGGTGACAACGTTTGCTTGTAAATATGCTTGTGCACACTACATACGTTTGCAAAATTAAATACAAACAAGTCGGTTGTCGTAAAGCACCTATAATGGAATTATTTGGGTATTTCGTGTCCTAAAATGGCACTATACCTAAATTTTAGGACCAGACTGGATGGGCCTGGTCGATCAATGTTGTATTCTGATTAGTGTTTGGAAATTGACGGGTTTATTCGATTTCGTTGTCCTAAAAATAAAACTATTTCTTCTCCAATCAGTTTCAGTACAATATTTTATTAAAAATATATGTTCCAGTGTGTGATGAAGCACATACTGGCAGCACAGGTAGCCATCTATAATCCAATAGAATCCCACCTCATTTTTCAAAATATCTGGAAACTACAATATTTAACTCCTTTGTTCGGTGAGAAAACATCAAGTGGCAAATAAATGAAAATGAAGAAAAAAAGAAGAATTATATGTATCTGTTTACATATCCAAATTCCGCACAATTTTATATATATAAAAACCCCAAAAGGCCAAAACTGTCCTCCTAATTTTCAGGAGGTTAAAAAACTGTATAATTCAAAAGGCTATGAAAAAACTACTATTTTTTGGGCTGGAAAACCATAATCTTTATTTCAAAACCCTGAATGTTTTCTTAGAGACGGTGCGCGTGAGAGCTGTGCCCGAGTGAGTTTAAAAGCCAAATCGACAGATTTTCCCAGCAAGATAGTATGTAAGGCTTCCAACTCTGTGACTGAGTAGAGCTGCTGTGCCGAACTCCAGCGAGTAGATGCAAATAAAACTGGCAACATCACATCATTGCGTTTTATATATTTAAATACAATGCAACTCACAACCCATACGGCTCGCATCTGTGAATAGAACCGATATATCAACTTCCCGTAGCGACACTAACGGTGGAGCCTCTCCTAATGCGGCTAAGAAAGACATGCATGAACCAGCTTATTCTGGTCCCCAAATAAATTTCGCCCCTTTCTTCAACAGCATATCGACTGTTTGCTGAAATAAAGTGAAGTTTGGTACATAGCGATGCCATCAGTTAGCTGTAACACAGAGACTTCGAAGTTACTTGTTCGTGCTTGAAACCCGCACTTCTCTTAGCACACGCCTTTGCGGCCTCGTCTTCGATTTGAGACGCATCCTGACCAATGATGCGCACAAGGAATTCGACTTGCAGTTTTGTAAATTTGCATTCACTCAAATTATGACGTTCCGCTTCTTCAATCGCCGCAGCACTTTTTCTATCAGCGCCATATGCTCGGCAATTGTCATAAAACACAGAAATGTATCATTTATGTAAATGACCATATCCTTCTCGAGATCGTCAATGAACTCCTTTATGTGTGAACAAATGAAGGGTAAATCTGATATGCATTACAGTTTAACAATAATCCATATTTTCAAAGGTAAATGTCGTGTAGCTCCTTGGCGTTATTGACAATAACTTGACCTGCCAATATAATTTGATATAATTTAGTATAATATATACTACACCCAGAGGCTTCATGTATCAGGTTTGTGTCCTTTTGTGGACACGGCAAATAACTCACGATACTTAACCTGGCAATTCATAAGCACCAGCTTCGCACAAACTTGACTGGAGATTTCTGCAATGTCTTCCAATCGCACCATTCGATTACTCGTTCATTGAGCATACATGGTCAATATCTTCTTTTGAAGTACCACTCTCTTCTCAAAAAATTCTCTTTGTAGCTCACGTATTCTTGGGAGTAGCACAAACCTGCAAATTAATCACGTGCTCTGCTACCTCGATCGTTTAGTATTGTCCATCTGTCTAACACATCTCCGTCAAAAGCTCATAGATGGCGGCAGTTACCCATTCTTCCGGTACAGGCATCTCTTTACGGGACAAGTCTGCTTCTCGCCAAGAAAGGCTGTAGTCAAAAACGAGTAGCGCTTAGTAAAGAGTACTAAGTCTGAAAAAAAAGAAGGTCACAGGAGATATATAACAAGAGATTAGATGTCAACACCAGTAAGAAGATCTAGGTGATCACAGAGTATATCATAAACACGTATAGGCAACATCTGTAATAACAACAACAACTAAAGCTCCAAAGACTTCTCAACCCCATAAACGGTCACCGGATTAGATGTCAACACCAGTCAAAAGATCTAGGTGATCTCAAAACGAATCATAGACGCGTAAAAACAACATCTATGTTATATGCAAGAATAATTACGTGTTCCTTAAATTATAAAGAATTCTAAACTCCATAGACGATCACAGGCTACTTAAACCAAAGATCGAGTGTCATTACCAAGGAAAAGATTCATGTGATTTCAAAGCAACATAGACATGTCTGAGCAACATCTTGGTAACAACAAGAATAGTTGCGTGTCACAAATACATCAAGAGCACAAGAGGGATACAATAAACACAACAGATAGAAGAAAAAGTAAGATGCAATCTAAATCACCGACTTACAAAACCGAAATCGTAGGCAAACACTACTGAAATCAGTATGAATGTCATGGAATAAAAGGAAGACTTTTAGGATAAGCATAGACAGTCATAATTCCTTAACAGTCACAGGCATAGCTACCAATATCTAAACTTCATAGATATTTAGAGATACACGCACCAAAATATACATATGCCACACCAACCTGATTCAAAAATACATAAGACACATCACAAGAAACAGACCACATGCATCGAAAGTAATAAACCAACACATGCTATAAAAATAGAGCATCCCACACTCGAAGTAAAGACAATATCGACCCATAAAGAAGGTGAAGTACACGAGCACAGCAACAAGAAGAACAACTTCTTTTAAGGTATACACAAAACATACAAAGTATAATTCGAACAGAACATATATGTATGCACACCACATACACCGCAGACAGTGACATATCACAGTTCGGTACTGTTTCGAAAGCCCAAAATATTTTTTATGGAAGTTCGGTATTCAAAACAATGCATAGATCATAAATATGACGAAAAGCAACAAAATCAGGTTTATAAAACAAGAAACTGAGTTTACAAAAAATGACCCAATAAACCTACATGAACCAAAGTTTATCTCCTCAAACCAAAAATGCCACAAATAAACCCAGGAACTACGAGCACAGCCAGTCCCAACAGACCAAGTGTACAAGCAACAACCTAACAGATTGATACCAGAAGTAGATCAATGGTTATCAGAGCTATGCACTAAAGCTATGAGGTTGTGGACTGTGATAAAAGTGCTCACGATGAGTGCATTGCAATCAGTGTCTTTTTGAGCGAGCTAACACTATTTAGATCACATGTAGGGGACAAAATCTTAGAAGCAGAGATGGACAAGCTACTCAACATGAGTGAATTTCCCAAGTGGCCGATTAAGAAGTACGTTAGCATGGTTGACTGTCGTGATACAATAGAGTTTGTGTCTGTAGCAAAAGACCTGTTTGCGAGCACCAACATGTCATTGATACAGTATCTGTCACTCGTACAAGAATTGTTACGACAGACATGCGCAACAAAGGTATCGCGCACAGCGTAGTTCCAAACAGCTCTGGAAGGATTTCACTAATGAAAGACTACAATATGTTAATCATTGACAACTTGCGTTGCACCCCAATATACTATCTATTACAGAAGTGGCTCAATGACTTCTATGACACTCGCATGAACATTAATGTACGGGCAGCAAGATCGCGTCTCACAATGCTGGAGTTGGAGAAACAGTACAAGAACACAGAGAGAGAGTCCCCTAATTGGCAATTTCTCAAGTATCACGCTACCAATCACTAGTCATGTATGGATAGCAAGCTGAAACTGATAGACTAATAAAGGTTCAAAGGAAGCCTGATGATAGTAGTGGACAATTATCTGATATATCAGAGAAAGTATTCCATGAAATCGCTGGATATCTTATCAGACAAGCAAAAAGTCACACAGGCCAATCGCAATCGTGAACGCAAGCGAGTGAGAAACGCACCCATCCTAGACCAACGAGTCAATCGTCCGAGACTTGACATACCCACAAGAGGTCTACCCTAATAAAGGCTCAAAGAAAGCCTGATGGTAGTAGTGGACACTTACTTTATATATCAGAGAACGTATTCCATGAACTCACTGAAGATCTTATCATACAAGCAACAATCACACAGGTTAATCGCAATCGTGAACGCAAGCGAGTGAGAAACGTGCCCATCCCAGACCAACGATTCAATCGTCCGAGACTTGAAATATTCACAGGAGGCCCACCCAGAGGGGTGAGTCAACCCAGAGGGGGTGGACCACAAGTAGCACAAGGCCGAGGACGTCCCATAGGAAAGGGTACCAATAACCCAATACCGCGAGGACCACGACCTTGTCGCAGGTCAATAGTAAAGACTCGCACTATCGTTTGTGCGAATGCACGCTTCACCCCCCTTGTCTTCGCTACTAACTTGTATTAAAAATAAATAAAGTTTGAATATCTCACTTATTTTTATTGTAGTCTCGCTTTGCTACACTTCCGTGAAAACTGTTAACCTTCCTGTGTGGAATGGTAGCTTGTTGCGTTCCTTCCTGTTATTGGGAGGGTTTATTTGGTGTTTACTAGTCAAGCGTATTTCGTCACGTGTGGACTTGCTTGTGATTATTTTGTCATATGAGAAATTAATTTCTCGTGAACTTAATGAGATCTTCGGTCCTAGTGACGTCACCTGTGGATGTTCGGTCCTAGTGCTAGTGACATCATCTGTAGATGTTCGATTCTAGTGACATCACCTGTGGATGTTCTGTCCTATTGACATCACCTTTGGATGTTCTGTCATATTGACATCACCTGTGGATGTTCGGTCCTAGTGACGTCACCCGTGGATGTTCGGTCATAGTGACGTCACCATTATATGTTCGGTCCTGTACCGAACTTCCTGTTATGTTCACGTCACGTGTGATGTTCGGTCCTGTCTAACCTCTTGTGTTATTAACCTGTTTTGTACCAAACTGTGGTAGTGTATAGACTAGTGTCTAATTTTATTTGCAACTATTGTGCTTCTGTCTTGTGTCGCTTTGCGTGTGTGTCTTAGGTATGATCGTTTAGAACTTTGATTGTCTGCTAGTTGCACTTGTTCCATCGCCTGTGACCCCTGTTATGTTTTATATCAGATGGTACTTCTTGGCCCTATCACTATCAAGGTTGATTGTCTTGTTCTTATATGATAGGCTGGATTTGTAAGTCTTATAATTGATGTCTATGACTCTGTGCCTTGTGACTTGTCTTGTTTTTATAAGACCTCTATTATGTGCGAATTGCATTTATAGAACATGTGTGATATCTGTTTAGATTCCATCTAAGATGTTGTTTCTTAGTACTATCGAGTTCAGGACTAATTGTCCTGATCTCTTTTTGATAGTCGGGGTTGTTAATCATAATAATACTGTCAATTACTATTTGTCTTGTGACTGCATTATCTGATAAACACCTTGTGTCAATGTGATTTCTATCGTACTATCAATTTGATGTCCATCCTGGTTGCATTTTCAATTGTTTTAGTTCTTTGGTATCAATGTGAACAGCTTATGGTTTTGTTTATCATATTGTATGTGTCGATGTGATGGTTTGCTAATCCGATGTACCATAGATTGTTGTGTATATTGTT
>NW_014040530.1:88568-120619 GCF_001186125.1 Sphaeroforma arctica JP610
AACTGACTAAATTGTATTTTAGTTTAATATAGTTTGAAACCTAGTAATTTCCATCGAAGTTTACACTCCTAGGACTTGGTCCGAAAGCAGGAACCACGCACCATAGGGCGTGACTTATATAGTGGCTGTAGAGACTAGAGATTGCCAAGTGCCAACTATTGCGCATTTTTTAGTATCCACAAGTGTTCATACTTTACCTGTCTATGTGTCACAACTCGCATCTGGTTCATTTGTTAGGTGACTTAGTCTGGCCCAGAGTAGTTCGGTACTCCGTGGGAGCTCAAAAGTTTACCCGGGAGTAGTTCGGTACGCTTCTGGGTCTGGGCCCTCTGGCCTCTGGGCCCTGGGGGTGGAGTGGGGTGAGTGGGGTCTCTCCTTGACTCTTGTGTCTTTTGTTTTTGTGTTCGGTTTGTTTTTTTAAATGCTTTTAAAAAAAACATAAAAAAAAAATGTTTCGTCAGTTGACGGTCAGTATGTAAATACATATTTTTATTATAAAATATGTATTCATTCATGTACTGTACATATTTATACATAAAATATTTTTAAAATAAAAAATACATATTTTGGAACTTTGGTTTGTTTTTTAATTAAAATTAAATAAAATTGGGCTGAGTATGTACATATTCAATAAATATAGTCATATTTGTTTTTTTGATTATTGTAAAAGACCTATGCTGAACAAAGCACGACAGGAGACAGCCTGGGGTTCCGAGTTCCGACTCCGACAGCCTGGCAGCCTGACTGACTCATTCCACAATAATATCTAAAAATGTAAACGAATAGAAGTCGGAATAACTTTCTGAATTATGTATATCAAATAGACATAGACCAGCTGTGAGCTGAGGCCCTGAGACTGACGGGCCTGAGGCCCTGACTGACCTCCTGAGGCTCCTGTGAGACAATTTTTAAATCAATTATCATACATATCAAAATATATCATTTGATCATTCGATTTACCATAAATCGTATTTTGGTATTCACTTGTGAGAGTATATATTCTTCGTAGTGTAACAACATTTCTGCACTAGCACAGCGGTATTCTACAGTACCACTCAAGATCTATCGGTTCACAACGTCAAAATTAAACATGGACCGCGAATCTCAGAAAAGCGCACAGCAATATCGGCCAGCAACTCGTGTTGTTAGTGTCGATGCCAATCCTGCAGATCCATACAATCCAGCCTCTACTCCTATCTATCAGACTGCTACTTTCAAACAGTCCTCGGCTGTATCTACTGGAGAATATGATTACACACGGAGCGGTAACCCTACGCGCACTCAAACAGAAAGGCACTTAGCTAAGCTTATGGATGCACAGCGTGCACTCTGCGTCACTAGCGGGATGACTGCGCTGGATGTTATTATGCGCGTTTTAAGCGCAGGGGACGAGGTGATCGCCGGTGTAGATCTATATGGAGGTTAGTGTTTATATACGTGATAGAGAGTATTTTTTCTTCAACCCTTGTTGTCTTATTTGTTTTGCTTCTGGTAGCGCCCGCTTCTTATCGTCGTTTGTTTTCTTCAAGACAATTATTTTATACTCCCGGTATTCTTAGGCACAAATAGACTGCTTAAGTTTTTGGAAAAATCCAAGATCAATACCGTTCATGTAGACACCTGCTTGGTTGAAAACGTAACGTCCGCGATCACAAGCCAAACCAAAATGATTCTACTGGAGACACCCACAAATCCCTTAATTGGTGTTTGTGACATAAAAGCAATCGCCGAGATTGCCCATGCACGAAATGAGGTAGGTCAAATCATGAGTCTTTTTGCAGTCGCTCTGTTTCTTCTTATGGCAATTACTAGTGCCATGTATACTGCTAATGCCATGTATCATATAGTATACATTTCCAGGATATTTATAGGACTTGTTTGGTACTTTTCGAGTTTTAATGTTGTTTGTTTTTGGGGATTACTTTCATCTGTATAGGAGATAATTGTGGTTGTGGACAACACGATGATGACACCTATTCTACAACGTCCTCTTGAGCTTGGCGCTGATATCGTGTATCACTCTGGGACAAAGTATTTGAGTGGACATCATGATCTAATGGCTGGCGTTATTGGCGTAAAGAAAGAAGCCCTTGGCGATCAGCTGTACTTTGTTATTAATTCTACGGGTGTTGGCCTCGCTCCTTTCGAGTCATGGCTGCTGATGCGTGGTGTGAAAACACTGGCTGTTCGCTTAGAGAAACAGCAAGCATCGGCAATGAAAATTGCAAACTATTTAGAGTCGACTGGCTTGAAGGTAAATTATCCCGGACTCAAAAGTCACCCGAGTTACGAGCTACACAACAAGCAAGCCTGTGGCGGCGGCGCTGTGCTGAGCTTCGAAACGGGCTCTACCATGGTGTCCCAACAAATTGTAGAGGGTTGCAAGCTTTTCACTATCTCCGTGAGTTTTGGCTGCGTAAATTCATTGATCAGGTATGTGAAAAAAAAAATTGTAATATGAAGACCTTTGTCGAGTTCTATGTGGTACCCGGTTGTTCTGCCTTTTTAAAATTCTTTTTTCAATCAGCTTATATCGCGTTTTGATTTTTTTTGATTTGAAATTGCAGTATGCCATGCCGTATGTCCCATGCGAGCATACCTCCTGAGGTACGGAAAGAAAGAAATTTAGCCGAGGACGTGATTCGTCTGTGTGTAGGTATTGAAGATGTACGAGATCTTATCGAAGATCTGGATCAGTCACTACGGGCAGCGAATGTGATATAGTTTAATGAAATACAAGTCGACTTGGTAGTATTGTAAAGAGCTGCCGGTTAATAGAAATGCAGCTCATTCTAAAACATAATATAAAACTGGCGGTGGTAGATGTCTGAGCCAGACATCGTAGCTTAGCGTACACCCCAGTATGAACCAGAAATGCGATTTCAGACGAGGCCTTTTTTCTTCAGTATCAACCAGAGAGATACAATTTTAGAAGCACTTACACTATGTAAAATTGAATCAAACTTTTGTTTTCTATCGAGTATCAGGGTCTGAAAACGCAGACCGTCTGCTCGCGTAAATGTCATCATTTTAGTAGATCACTTCGCTTCATATAACGTCGCTTTAGATAACGTTCTTAAATGATCATTGCACCCTGTCCTCGGGCATGAATGGAGGGATTTCTCTTCCTTGCGCGGAATGTACTTGCAAGATCCACAGCGTACTCCATATTTTTTGTATCGGATACCGCATGCATTGCAGTATGGGACGCCGTCGGGCGAATCACGCCACATGGGCGTATTGGAAGTCGAGCACGAAGCGCACTGCTTACGGACAGTACTCGTGGTTCCGTCGCCAATGATTGATGAGCCGCCACTTTGGCGACCAATAAGCGACTTGTATCTTTTACATTTCTTTGGTGATTCGAAGATGTCGTCCTTCTCTGTTAATTTACGATCTCTCGTCCCTCTTCTGATACCACAAATGTATTGCTTTGAGTTGATTTCTTCTAACGCACCCCATATTGTCATAGATCCATTGCTTTCTAGAGCTCGGAGCGAGCTGGTGCTTTCGCTGTCATATCTGTTCCTGTTCCGCGGCCTCGTGGCTTGTGCGCACTCATCCCTCACTACCGCTACACACTGATGGCACATCAATCCAGCTTCTAATATACAAGTGTCCTCAGCATCTGTACAAACAGTAACTGTGCTGCTTTTTGGCAGATTCATGGTAAACACAACGCCGGGCGTGCCGCCGAGTTGCGGTTCACTTTTCTTTGGACGAGACTGCTTGCGCACGTACCTCCGATGAGAAACCTTCACTTCAGGATCTTCAACGCTTTCATGTTCTTTTTGCTTCAACGTTAATTTTGCGTGATTGACTACCCAGTCGGCGGTGTGAAGAGCCTTTTTCGCCGTTGTTTCGATCCTACTGCTCCCCACTTCAAGTAGCACGCAACGGCCTGACGTGACTGAGATTGCCGTTTGTGACATCGAGCTGCCATTTCTCGAGCGATAAGGACTGTCTGATCTAAGAATAGCGCTAGTGGCTGATGACGGGGAATAAGTAGAGATCTCTGCTCGACGACTATCAAGCATAACTACAGTATCTTCATACATTAATATTAAATATGAACGAACATTGCTTGGAACCTCGTCTTATTGATCGTATCAAGAATGCCGCAGATTTTGAATTGTTGTTTTGATCGTAGCCTTCAAAAATCAAAAATGGACATTTTGACACGTATGAAAAAGCTGAAAATCTGTTATCACGTGAAAGGATCAACGTCCTGTGGCTGACGGGTTTGTTACCCACAAAACCCAAGACACCAAAAATGCGCGGTGTCAATATATAATAATATATACTTAAAAACAAATGAATTCATATTGATATTATAGAGACTGAGATAAATATAATGCTATAGAGGGAATGCGCGTTTGTAACTATTGATCCACATGATTGCACGAATACACAGAGACAGAGATAGAGACAGAGAGAGAGAGAGAGAGACAGACACCTATATATGTACACACACACATATATATATACATACACACACACACACAAACACACACACACACATATATATATATATATAGTATACTACACACACACACACATATATATATAGTGTATATACACACACATATATATATATAGTATTATATATATATATATATATATATATATATATACACACGCACACACATATATACATACACACATAGAAAATACATACGCACACACACACAATATATACATATATATATATATATATATGTATAGATATATATATAGATATATATATAGATACACACACACACACACAAACACACACACACACACACATATATATATTTATATAGATGACTTGTATAAGCGTGTGTATTCAACACACGCACTATACACACAGACAAAATTTCAGACGTAGACGCAGATACACACACACACATACCTACAAACACACGTACACAAACACATTCACACAAACATACACACACATACAATAACACGTGTCAACACAGACACACAAACACACGTGTACAAACACACACACATACACGTGTACACATACACACAAACACAATAGAAAAACCGTAGACACTATATGTACGTATGCATTATGAACTTGTAAATACACAAACACGAATAAATACTAAATACAAATATACACTACATACATAAACATCCACATACACTATATATATATAGATATATATATCTATAAACATACACTCACATAATGTATATATATATATAAATATATACATAAATATAATTTAATAAATTATATATATATATATATACAGAGAAACGCACACCACACACATACACTATATATAATAATACTAAATATAATAATAATAATAATAATAATATATATACATACAAATATAAGTGTACTTACACACATACACATAATATATATATATATATAAATATAATTAAACACATATCTACATACACACACACACACATATATATATAAATATATATATACATGCACACACACACACACACATATATACATATATACATATTCTGTATGTAAGTATTTTCTTAATTTATGTATGTATGTATGTATTTATTTTGTATGTATGTATTTATTTTGTATGTATGTATGTATAGATAAATATAGATGATAGATGGATGGATGAAGGGACGGATGGATAGATGGATGTATGTATGGATAGATAGATAGATAGACAGATGAATAGATAGATATAGAAAGAGTTAGACAGACACACGCGCACACACAGACACAGACACAGGCATCTATATATATATATATTATTGATGTCACATTATTATTGTATTGTATGCATACTCAAAATTGCCCAAGTTCATATATCTAATCATAATTAAACTTGGTGACTACTTCACTCACGTGTGTTTGATACGGGTATGTATATACATGTGAAATACATGGATGCCAAATAAAATAAATACTTAGAGCAGCTGGCCGTGTTCAGTAGGTTTCTTTGTAATTGTGGTGTAGAGTTGCCCACCAATCAGTCTTGTAAGCATGCTACTGAGTTTATTTTTCTTCACCGTCTCCTAATTTCGCCTGCTTGGTAGTTTCTCGGCCACCTTGGCTGTAATCAAAGAAAGAAAAGGATATAAGGGAAGCTATAAACTGCCATAACTACAAAGTAAATCGAAGATGGACCTCAACTTAAAGTATCAATAGGTACAGCGCATACATGGTAATCAGAAGCACACAGGGCCTCAACGCTCTGGTCAATGATCATATTATGAAGCAAATGCAGTGTCAAACGTTAACTAAAATAAATAAATATCTACCAACTATGGAAAATTTGACATGCAGGCGTAGATATTGCTACCTTTTTTTGGCACGCGGCTTCGGCCCCCAGTTAGCGGTGGGGTTCATAGGGAATCGTTTGAGCTTCAGACCTATGGATGGCGGGAATGCTCCCTCATGCCTCTTGAAGCTAATATCATAAAATTCTTTAGGTTCGTCGAATTCGATCATAATGTCGTCCCTATTTTTACCCTCACTAGTAGCTTCCTTTATCACTTGCTCGAGTTGCAAACGCGTAAGACTTGTAGGCATCTGTCGCAACTTGAACGCTGGCGACCCCTCCTTTATCTGCTGCGACTCAGATCCAGACTCTGGCAAGGTCGCCCATTTCCTATAGATGGCCCAGATAAACTCTGGCGGCGCGTCTGTTTTGAAACCAGTATCTTTGCAGTGTGTGCTTGACACGCCAAATCCACCGTTGAGAATTGCAGACCAAATTTTCTCTCTCTTAAACCCGGACGACCGACAAGCTGACGCGCACTCTCCGACATCATAGTAGAAAGGTGTTTCGATTTCCTCTTGTGCTACCGTGAGCATTCCCAATATCCGATCGAATGTTCCATAATTAGATTTGTTCGCTTTCGCATGATCTATTATCTTGTTGACGAATGCTTTGTTGTGAATGGCGCCATTCCATGCCGGTCCGCCAGTTTTAAACGAAAAGCCACAGTTCTCACACCTTCGGTCGATAATGGGACCAGTGCCAGCTGCGAATTTAGGGCCTTTCTCGGACATGTGGTACTTGCCTACTTGCTGGAGATAGAATGAGTTGCATCCCTGGCAGTGATACACTAAGGATCCCTTGCTGCAGGAAAAAGTCAAAGCAAAGGCCAAGAAGACATGTCAGTATCAGAGCACAATCATAGCATATAATTGGTAGCATTTACAGCTTACCAAATGTGCGTGCAACGGAAGACACGGATCGCGTGTGTATTACCTTGCAGATTTCTTAACCTCCAGAGGTGACGTGTATACCCTGACGAAGACGCGGAGGTAGAAGTCTATGCTTAACGAAACCATCGGCACGATGTAGCGCTTGTAACGCGCAGCTTGCGTATTGATACATTGTAGCAGAATGCGCAGGGCCTGTTTAGAGAACAGATAAGGTAATGAGGTAGAGGTGGAACTCACGTTTCGGATACTCGCAATAGCCGATCATGAAAATTAGAATGTTGCCTGATGATGCCTGGCCCGAAATCGGGTGACCATCGTTGTGGTACAACAGCAATACAGAAAAAGGCGTCTTGTATACCATTTCGTGGCAGTACGGAGCCTTTATCGGCATAGAGCCGTACTTCGCGTACCCAGCTTCCGAGTGATTACCAGCCAACACAGCCATGTCTGTCGCAGTCACACACAGTAGACCTGATCAGAGAGAAGAAATACACGCCCACGGTCAGAGTACAATTTATTTTTGATCTCTTAGGGTAAGCGAAAAAGAGCTTTGCACGTGTTCAACACTTGTTATGGATTGATTTGCAACAACATTGATACTGAAATAAATACTCACCTCCTTCGGCAACAGCCTGAATGGCGCCATCTAGAAACGTGGTGGGTGACCCATAGGGATCCAAGTCGATGACATGGAACTGATCTTTGCTATTACGATTTTTGTAACACACCATAGCGCAATCATCTGTGAAGCGAGAGTGAGATTAGAGGATTTAAATACTAAGAATATGCTTCAGCACGTCACATAAAGATTGCAGAATTTATCTGGATGTGGTGATTTTACGCATTGTAACTACAGCTATCTTCAGTGTTAGCTTCGTCGATAGATATTAGAAATGAATTCAAGCCCAAATAAATCCCTTGGTAACAGAAAGCATGTGAGCCACTAGTAATCACGTGTACAAGTTGGTACAACACGACTAAAGTGGAACTGTATAGAACTTCAGACCATTGCGCAATACCGTGATTAGGCTGCACTAGTCCCTCTGGAATTCCGTTGAATTCGCAATTCTTAGCGATAGTCTTCACTGCCTCCGCAGAAAAATCATTCGCCACGATTGTTTTGACGTTGGGAATCTACAGTAGGAAAGCGGATACTCAGCGATAAGAATGTAGATATTCAGCGACAAGGAAAAATATTGCCTAGACTGTTGATCTACAATTGGTATTATTCATCAAGGACATCAGACGCAAATAGAACAAGTCTTTCTATAGAAAAACGACAATAAACCAAATAGGACAGGATGGTTCTAGGACTAGACGGCATCTAAGACCAATAAGTATCGAACACGATCTTACCGCTTATTGAATACAACACATGCAAGACTCGTCAGCGACTTTGACAAGTGTTCGATTTAAATGAAGAGTGACAGGATTATAATCTCATGGGAATACACATTTAGTCCGCATACTTGTACACAACTAAACATCAACATACCTCCTTCGCGAAGCGCATGGACCGCAAACCAGTGGCAGACAATCCTTCGAGTATCCGAATACCACGAGCCGGTTCCGTGGGATCCCTCCACTTAATATTTTTGGCTTCAACTCGAGCGATCTTCTTTAGCAACTCAGCCTTCTGTTCTGCGTACAGAGTCTCTTCGAACATACGGATAGTGGCTATGCTCAGATCGCGGTTGAACTCTTGTACGGGATTGTAAAAGACAGAGCTATCAGCAGGGAATAGACCATTCGCTTTCCCCTCGACTATAACTGTGAAACCTTCTGGCGGCGTGGGTGTATCCGTGATACTATCATTGTTCATTGTGTTGGTGGGCACAATCGCCTCTGGCTTTGACTCTGCATCATTCATGCTAGATGATATACTTTGCGATATAAACCTTGCTGGAATTCTGGTCGTTACCAGTTTAAAGGTAGAAATGTGATCCAAGAACGATGGATCTCTTGTATATGTAGGTGCGATACGAGAGGGATGTGAAGGCAGCCCGGCTCGCTTACAATTACGCAGGATCCCAGACAACAGCATGGAATTAGTATGTGATAATTATGATGTGATAGTGTTGTAGAAAATACTGTGCTTCAAGTTCCCGTGGGGGTTCACATGCCCCGTAGGCCGCAGCCCCGGCCGGGGGGGCACTGCGGGTCTAAAAACCCTGAGGTAGGGTTATGAATCACAGGCAAAATTGATGACCACAAAGCTATCGTATAAGTAGATCTGGTCGATCAACCATTTAGAATAACATCTACAGTAGACTACGACACACCAACAATGTACTATTATTAATTTACTATTATCCTTTGCAGTTTGCACCCTATGTAGTGTTCATTTAAGGCGTCATACGGCTTCTTAAGAGGCGGCATAAAGCAAGTTGTGATTGGTCATGTTCAGCACGAAGTTCAATTAAACTCTAGAGACACGACGCGAATCTCAGTGTGCTTTGTGATCAAAGGGAAGCATAATTTGCTAGCTTTACCCTGAAATCCAACGGCAATATGAGTACTAGGCAATATGGTAGACAGCAGTCCCTGGGATTGGTTACGTTTGGAAATCCCCCCACTGGGGAAAGGGAGGAACATACACCTCGGTCTACCCTCTCTCGCATGTTCAGTGGCTGGATGACACCGAACATATCCAGGTAACTGAGTGTTGGTATATTTATTACGCATGCGCTGTCTGAATCTTAGTATGAGTTTTGGCCACTATCAGATTTTGTTATAGAATTGGAAGTGTAGGGCAGAATTGGAAGTGTACGGGGTGGCACTGATTTTTGATTGTGCTCTTGGTAGGAAATAGTATGGGCTTACACCAATCGAGATTCGAAAGGGAGTAGACATGCAGATGTAGAAAGTGCGGAGGCCAAGCAACGTCTCAGGTATATCAGGGTGGAGCTTGCGTTTTGGCACGAATTACGCTATTGGAAGCTTTCAACTTGAACCGGTTAATTTGAATATTGCACGAGAGCTTTACGTCTGTGAGGTATCACATACGCACGCTTGTGCTCCTAATATTCTACACCTGTGTCAAGGCCCGCTTCTAGCATCGTGCTTGCTTGTATTGGTCTGGAACTCTCTTTACGTCATAGAAATATCTTTGTCAGGAAAATATGCTCAGCATATCATTACCGAACAATTGAAAGATACTTGGATTAGTACATACGTGAGAACAGGACTGAATATTTTTTATCGTCTTTGTACAGAGTTCAACACTGATCTGTGCTGGTAGACCGTAGTCGTGTAACGTACTGATAGAGTGTATCAAGTTTGCCTAACAGTTTTTTGTCTTAAGCAGAGGGTATAGCGGGAATAATATTTGTGTCTGGAGTTGTCAGATTGATTGCACCGGCTACAACGTACATGTACGCTAAGTGGTGCAGCGGCCCTAATAGTGGACAGATTGAACGGATTTCTGCTGCTGTAGTGATGAATGTTATTCCACATTTGTCTTGTAGGAAGCTGTGCGTGTCACACATGTATACCCAGATACTCTGACTCTACGCTCAGGGTTTGTTGGAACTCACTTACGCAATAGTATAGTTGAAGCTGATTGCTCGCACCGTAATCAATAATCACAATGATAGGTTCTGGTATACTTTCTGGTATGCAATGGCTACTAGCTTGGTACCTATATTCCTCCAGAGAACTCATTCTTTCGTTTTGTATGAACATGCACTTGCTCCTGCACATCGATTTTGAATCACATAATCGATCCCATTCCAATGATCTGGAGCCCGGTAATGGCATGCGCGACAACCTCTGATACAACCGTCACCGATATTGCTAAGATCATATCAGTTGGGCAGATAGCTTAATATTAATTCTATTCACTTTCAATGGACTACATACGTATCGTATCAATCTTTAGAACGCCGCACGATGTTATCGGCAGTCCTACAGCAGATGCTGCACATCTGTTTGTTCACAAAAAGTCGAGCAACCTGAGTCGCTTGTCTAGTAGGTCGTCGACTGCAACGCCGGATACACCTAAAGAAAACGAAGGTATACTCAGTTCATTGCATGGTGCCCGCACCTGATTGGTCATCAGGTGTATTTTATCGAGTTGATGCACACACAGATAAAAGCAAGCTACTGCAGTTCACTATACGGGTGATATAACTCACACCCTCACTTGCTGAAATTTGATCGCGGTTTACACTGTCGCCCATGAACACACAGTGAAAAGGTGGTGTACTTTAGAAGATGCTGTGTTTTTTTGAGTCGTGCAAGTCCTTCCAAGCATTTTTGCTTCATTGGCCCTGAATGGCTTGATTCTCAATCTCCATGATCTCTTCCATACGTTCAGGAAAGAGTTTCAAGCGGCAGGTTTCCAAATCACGTTCTCTTAACTCTGTTAGAGAGTCCCATACACATGCCGAAATACTACCCCACAACGAACCGCGAACCAGCGATTGGGTGAAACAGCGTATTTTGTCACTGGGAGACATCTTAGCAACGCGCGACGATGAGAGTGACCACAGCATCTACTGGGCCCCCGATGATCAGTGTCGTTCCTGTTATCAGTGCGGAGCTCAATTCACCACGTTTCGCCGTCGACACCACTGCCGCATATGCGGGCAGATATACTGCTGGAATTGCTGTCACAGCCGAGTAGATTGTAGTACAGTAGGTATCGATGAAGTGATGCGGCTCTGCGTGTTTTGTGAAAAGATTGTGAATGATAGCTCCGCGAGTATCAAGGAGACAGAGGTGGATGACGGTAGAGGCAGTGCTTCGAGTGTAGACCAATTGCCCACGTCGACCTTTCTATCCAAGTCTGTGTTGCCTCCTACGAGATTTGATAGCGACCGAGAGGTGGCCAGTACAGCCCATCTGTTCATACCCCCTAGTTTCACGGGAAGTGCTAGGCGCGCGGCGAAGTTGAAGGCGGAAGCTCTGAACGAAGAAAAAAAAAATGTTGTCTCCAAACCTGTGGAGCTGGATATCATAATCTCATCTCCCAAACTAAATACCAGAGCAAGTGCAAGTGCAGATGGTATAAGTGTTGCTTTGCCTCAGAAGTCGGATACGGGCTCTGGTGGTGTCGACGAAAATGAGAAGGTATGTCAGGTGTATCATTGCACATTGGGCCGATTGGCCAGTGCTTGGGATTGGTTCTGTCACGATAAAACCATCTTGTCATCTATTTGATGTTAGACAGTTCGTGTCAACCGATTTGCTCCGATATTCTTATTTTCTTGTTTTCTTGTACTTCATTGGTGTGTCAGGAGAAAGCAGGGGTGGCGGACCAGTCTGTTGGAGTCAATGAAGATAGCACCGGGATGCACAAAGCGTTGCTAGACGACGGGTCTGTCAAAGGGCTGAAATCAGAACCTATGACGGTTATAAATTTTGATATGGGCAGCGGAAAACAGACTCCAGTAAAACAGACGGCGAGCACTTTAGCAGACAGCATCGATGCTAGTCATATCCCGGACGACGGCGTCGATTTGAAGGGGATCTCGGTCATAATGATGAAGAATATCATTGCCCATGCGCTCGCAATCCCTGGGAAGTTCAAGCTTGGCGATCGTCGTTTCCGTCTCAAGACTTACAGCAATTGCTTTGTCGCATCCGACTTTATCGACTGGCTGCTACTGGGCGAGTACGTCTCGGACAGAGATGCGGCCATTGAGCTAGGCGAGCGTATGGTGTCTCACGACCTGATTAAATCCGCTGCCGATCACGAAAACAGCTTCAGAGATGATTATCTTCTCTTTCGCTTCACTGATACAGCCACCGCGAAGCCACCAATTGCAACTCGGTACTCCATTGCAAACCTGGTGCCGCGACCATGCATGCCGAATTTCGGCAAGGAACCATCTGTTTCCGATGGGATTTACTATCAACCAGCAGTTCCTAATCTGCAGCGGGGCAAGGATACCCTGGACATGTCTCTGGCTAAACACAGAGTCAAGAGATCCAATTCTTTCTTCGCCAATCTTCCCGGAGTTGACGTGGTACGGTCCTCCTCACTTGACCCTGGTATGCATTGATATTACCCTTGTTGCATCTTTGACCTATCATTTACGGCTCTTGTGTTTTACTCCACGAACACCCATACCAACGCAATTGTAACGATTATCTGGTGGTCTTTGGTGAGCCTTTCACATCTGCGGTTCTTCACACGTCAATTCTAAATGTCTTATATATCTTCTGTCAGCTTGCACGGATCGAATTTTAGTATATTGTTCAACTTTCACGTAGCTTCGAGCCTGCAAAATTACAACGCGTGAT
Source organism: Sphaeroforma arctica JP610 (assembly GCF_001186125.1). Classification (NCBI taxonomy): domain Eukaryota; class Ichthyosporea; order Ichthyophonida; genus Sphaeroforma; species Sphaeroforma arctica. The sequence goes on from NW_014040530.1 coordinate 101,974, forward strand.
TTGATGTCTGGCATCATAACACAGCAATACCCGTGCCTGTTCTCCCATGCGAAGATGTCATATTTCAAACTTAAACAAACACTAGGCTAGCCTCCAGTTAAAAACATGGCTGCGTATGTGGTCATATGCAGGCAATTGATGATCAGCTTGAGTCTCAGCGAACTAATTTTATTTAAGACAAAACTTAGCAACGAATTGAGCCTCAAAAACAAGAACACTTCTATTTTCTTTTCAGGTATCCTAGCAAGCCTGTCATCATTGTCATCTGGTGATTTGGATACAGCTAGATTCAAACCGGGAGTCTTGAGTGATATGAAGCAGCAGTTCGGAGGAACAAGTGTTGCGACGGACCTGAGCCGGTCGAAGTCATCAGCCTTCAAACCAATGGGGGGGGGACATTCTATTAGCGTCATCAAGCCAATTCCGTACGTGGTTTGGATGGTTCCTAATCCATGCAAACGGGTGTTCTGATTTCCATCGGTTTGTATTGTCTTCACACCGTTGATTGATTTGAGGATTGAGTGTCACCTGCGCGTGAGTATCACTTGTGCTTATGTTGTCTTTTTGTATCACGTTCACACACTTTATATTATTTTTCTCTGCGTTCATCAGCCGTCTTACGAAACTTCAGAAAGAAGAAGAGTCTGTAATTGGGTCTACCACGTCCAAACTACCTGATGCCCACGAACAATCAGAGTCTGCAGTGGATCGCCTGGTCGAGAGTCACACAAACCGACACAGTCGCACCATAAGCCGCAACGCTGAAGCGGACATTCTGCTGCACAATTCGAGCGGCGAGCCCTTGAAACTAGGACAGAACCCCAGGTTGAGAGGCAAGGAGTTCAAATCGAAACTATCGAATCAGGTACCTGTCCAGCCGAGTACAGGCATTTCACTGAGAGAGCAGAAAAAAACTGAGGACCAATATATCCGATTCATCTCGGATGCTGTGCGACAGCGCCGGTTGCGGATGTGCTCTCAGATCCTGTGCGATATGGGCTTATCCGTGTCATGGTATGGTTGTTGTGCACGCGCCACAGTATGAGCCGTTTCTGTTTCCTGCATCAAGCACGTAGTAAGTCTGGGAGCAGAGTTCTCACCATTTTCTTTTAGTGAAACATGTAATTCGGGTCATCCTGTTGATGCAACAATCATCGAATCTACCATACGTGGCCGGGGAAGTATCTATTATCACTCACAAGAGACTTTTCGAGCCCTATAAATGTTTCTATCCTACGCACAATTTCTACATGGCACCACTTTAGCTGATTGAAAATGCGAGATCGGCAGTTCTCAATACTGAGCTTCTGCATGATGAATTCTCCAAACAGGGTGAGTACGGTGGAAAGCCTTGCGCAAGAAGCAGTTGTGCAGGTAAGAACGCCAGCCCTGGGATCTGCTGACCCAATGGACATTCGTCAGTGGATTAAAACGAAGATAATCCCTTACGGTGCTAAGAGCGACAGCCAGTGTATACACGGCGTGGTCTGCGCACAGCATCTGGTGCACAAGAAAATGCGAACCGACATAACGAATCCGAGGATTTTGCTGCTGAATTCCTCCATCGAGTATGATCAAACACATGCCATCACCTCGATGGAAGACGTATTCAAAAAGGACCAGCTGCTGAAAAGTTTACAGTTGCAGATAGATCTGATCAAGTGCCATCGGCCGGACGTAGTATTGGTTTCTGGGTCTGTGGCGTATAAGGCGCAGGAGATGTTCTTGGCCGAGAATATATCTCTGGCGGTGAATGTGAAGCGGTCCACTCTGGACTTCGTGAAACGTTGTACCGGTGCGGAAATTCAAGAATCGATGGCAGAGATGCGGGTATCCAAGACATCTATCGTAGGCACCTGTGGGCGATTCTTCATAGGCACAGTGACCGCTGGAAAACCTCTCATGTACTTCACCGAGTGCAATCCTAGGCGAGGTACGTCCATGCGTTTCGCTTAATTCGGCGATCGAATGCATGTGACAGGGAGCTCTAGATCGCACAGGCTATGCCAGCCATCGTGTTATTTTTAATATCGGATTCTTTCCTACTAACCTGTGCATCTTCTTCTTCGCTTGCACGGGCTTTGCTCATGTCAAATTCATGTAATCTTTTGCAATGTGTGTCCAGGGGTGACGATAACGCTGCGCGGGGCGGATGAAGCCACTCTAAAGAAAGTCAAACAGGCACTCTCTTTCATAACCTTCGTAAGCTATTGTGGATTTATCGAATCTTTTTACCTGTCCGATGTCTTCGCGGTGATTCCCGAGGATGAACGCGATAAGGAAACGATAGCTTGCAACATCACGGACAACCCAAAGGTAATAGTCTTTTCTATACACTGGTTCAATACAAATTTTACCTTTAATCGCGGCACGTTACCAAAAGCCGGCGTCGTTTTTGGTGTTTAATATGTATAATTGAGTATTGCTTCGCTTGGGACACTTCCGTCCAATTCGGAGCTTAAGTGATCAAGTTGCCTTTCCTACATTAGAAATCACATCGTGACCGCTTCTGCTCGTTGGCGAATCAGAGTGTTCTATCAACCTCACCTATGGTGGACTTCGACATTCCGTATCTGTATAGCTCAAAGGTATGAGTTGATTCCGGCTTGCTCTAATCCATGAATTGGGTGGATTCTTCTGCACCTTTCACTTGTTGATACAACTTTGACGGCACTCCTATTCTAATTGATTATTTGTGTTTGTGTTTGGTACGACAGGGAAAAGCGATGCTCTCTTATTTCCCGTCGGGTCTGTACACCACCAGACGACTGCAGGCATCGAACTACCAAACTCTTCCGATAGATTTGCGAACAGCCTATCTATTAAAGCAGCATCCGGCGGAGAGAGAGCCAAAGAAGCACCTCCTGTCTAATGTAAATTGAAGCGCAGTCTTATTCGGATCTTTTGCACTTTGGGATTCGTGCATGAATAGAATTTTCTTTGTGGCTCGTGCACCCCTTCAGATTTATTACACTCAAACCTCGTCTTTTTACGTAATGCACAGCCCCTGCCAAAGCCGTTCGATGCTGTAAGAACGGACTGGGACAGTCGTTCTAAATATCACCCTGGCAAGGTAAGCTATGGTTTAATGTCTGTGTTCGGTATATGATAAGCTGTGATGTTAATTTATTGTTGACTTCAGTACGACACTTATAATCAGGTGTTGATATTCATTCTACGTTTAATGGCAGGACATTCATTTCGCAATGCTTCATGACGAGCGGCAGCCCATGGAAACACAAGCGGCTTCAGATGCCAATGGGGAGGTATATTTACGTATGGTCGCACGAATGTGGTATCGACTGGTGAATTTGGATAAGAACATGGTTGTTGTATAGTCCTGCACCCTTAGATATAGTTTGTCGAAGTCGGAAGGCGAAGTTGTGCTGCGCTGCTTATGTAGTGATTAGTACACATGTGATAGATTTTGCAGAGTTCATCGCATATATAACCGCTGATAAATACTGTCGCTCAAATTCATCGATAAACTTGATAATAGTCGCAGGAATCTCAATTCTCAAACCGGAAACTGGCCTCGTGGGACGCACTCAACCCAGCGATGCATCAGAGCATCCAGGTAGGTGTTGTCGAAAGATTGTCTTTTCTGTTTACCCCAATACCACCAAGTTAGACTTTTATCTTGATTATCGGTTTAAACTCGGACAATAGTGAATCCTGGAGTACATAAAATAGTGAATCCTGGAGTACATAAAAGTCAAGAATCGCACGAATAACTAAGGAGGACTTTGGCATCTCGGGGAGAAATACTGGACTAAATGCATTTTACTGATTCGAAGCAGTGATCTGTCTCGATCGTAACATAGCTAAATGTAATCCTGGTTATTTGTAGGTCTTATACAGCGTCGAGCTCCCCGGAAATGGCGAGCAACCAGCTCGCATGTGCCTGAAGCCCAAGAAGATGGATTTTTATTACTATGGTGACAAAGACCAAAGTTTAGGCTCATTTCTAAGCCGATACTGTTTCAATACGCATGCGTGTCCAAGCGAGACCTGCGACCGGCCACTATCGGAACACAAACGGATCTTTTCTCACCAAGACGCGCGGATCAGTTTCATTAACATTCCAAGTAATGTTATTCGCGGACAAGAACAGACACTACTGATGTGGTCGATCTGTCATGAGTGTATGAAGGTATGCTGGGAGAGATTTTGAGGAGTTTTGCAATACACTGTCATTTCAGCCTTTTCTCTTTGTCGTAGTCGTAAATTACGTAAACTAAGCACGCGTGCTTTAAACAATTCTCTGTTTAAAGTACGATCGACTTCGAAAACCACTTTGATTCAATTTGGTGCACTCAGATAGTATGATTTATGGCTTAACTAATCGGCATCTGTATGACAGTACGGCCCGTGTATACCTGTGTCCGAGGAAACCTGGTGTATGTCATTTGGGAAGTTCTTGGAGTTGTCTTTCCACGAGAAGACTCTAGGATGCCGTGTGACTCAAATTACAAATGAAAGTGGTATGATGAAGCTGGTTGAAGACAAGCATTCTTTTCATCGTAACCACAATCGCTATTATGGACTGAATGATCAAGCTGTCGTTGTGCAATACGATAAGATCGACATGCTGTTAGAAGTTGTGGTAAGTATGTATGTCTGCCTTTTTTACGCTTGCCTGCAGCATACCTACATTTATGTCACGTTGTATCAAGTCTTGAGATTTCTGTTATTTGGGGCTCCGGCGCTCATTTCGCGGTGGCAGCAAGATTTGTCAGTGTTATTGAGGACGTTTTTATCGTACGTTATCGTACATGGCAAAGATTGCACTCTATTTAGAATGTACTTCAATACTGCTCAAATTGTCTATCGCAACAACTCACTACTACTACATTCTACTACTGTTCCTCTGTTTCAGGTACCTCCGACTATTGTTACTAGTAAACCAGTGCCTCTAAAGTGTGGCGAATTCCTATCAGGTATATATAGTCCGTGCGAGCCTTTCTTTACCTAAGCACAACTGCTTTGACTGCGCAGTACGCATAACTCTTTGATACTCGGCTTAGCATCCGCATTCCGAAAGCTAATCTTGAATCCCGCTGCCTTTGGTTAATTGAGCTGTGCTTTGTTCTTACCTTCGCAGCTGTTGTCCAGCTTCAGAAGGAGATGCAAATGTTGTTCGAATCTCTCAGCCTTCAATTGGCTTGTTTGTATGTCCGCGCTCGAGAGTCCGGGTCCCAGACTTTCGCATCACATGCCCACAAACTCCTACGCCGCAGTTTCATAGAAGGTTTGTTGCTCGGGATATCATTAACTGCCACCTCCCTTTTGTCTGACTGTGTATTAGCCTTTGATATGCACTCCGTTCTGTATTTGGCTCTAATCTTCACACATTTTTCCGCGCAGCCTCACTCTATGGAAGCAGAGTGGATCAAATCGCCAGGCACGCTCACGCTAAGCATATCCACGGGCAGTCACACACTGAGAGTGAGCTAGGAGGCACTACCGATGACTTTGATGACGAAGACGAAGAAAGTCTGCGCTCTGCACTTCCAGGTAATACGTTTTAAAAGCTAAAATTATGAACATATGAGTATATGATCAACGGGCGCTGTACGCATCCTACGTTCTACACTACTCCTATGAATGCGGGTAGCGATATTTGAAATCGCAAGTAATCAGTATTTCTTATTTTTTTCGTTACTTTCGCGGTCACAGACGGCATAGCAGCACCTCAGCATCTCATTACAAACTGTCTGCCCGGCTATAAATCCCTTTGACGACATATTTGGATTCACGATGTGGCGTCTATAAAAGCATGGGATTCGTGGTAGTATTACATACATATACTCCTGTTAAATACTTGTAACATCACATCTTTATCTGGGGCATGTATCTTTATAAGGATGGAATTCATGGTAGCATTGCATACATATATTCCTGTTAAATATTTGTAACATTGTATCTTTATCTAGGATGTGGCATCTTCAAAAGCATGGAATTCATGGTAGCATTGCATACATATATTCCTGATAATGATTTTTTAACGCCACATCTTTATATCTGGGTTGCAGCAAAAGTGATAATTGTTTTGATTGCTCAGCTTGATGTGCCTGATTACATACAGAAGGGACATACGTATCAGACTCAAGTCGACAGTCAAGTGCGCTCCAAGAAGGAGATCATGTAGACAGCGACGTGAGTAGTCTCAATGTCAGCCGTATGTCATTTGTTGTGTCTACAAACGTGTCTGCGACGGTGTCATCAGTACCCGTACAATATGTTGCACCAGAGGAAAATACTACAACCATGACTACCGTCAGTGTGCATGAAGAGGACGATGACAGTGGATTAGATCAACCTGCAGTCGAAGGGTGGGAGGGAGCAGTTCTGACTGGTTCGAACGCTTCATCGCGGGGTATACCAGATACTGTGAGTGGTGTTGAGGTGGCGGCGATAGATACCAACCGCACGAATGAATACGACACACCTCGTGATGCCGAGGTGGGAGAGGGTATATCAAACATGCTGCCCTGTGTGAGGGAAATAGTCGCTGATAATGTCACAGACACATCGGCCGATTCCCTACCAGCAATCCCGAGCAAAGAAATGACATCACTAGCAGAGAATAGCGACTTACAATGCTCCAGATCAAAGTCGATTTCTAGGGACTCGATGACCCAGGTGATACCACTAAGTGCCGGTGACCAAATCGGGAAAGATACGATAAACGAGATTATCAAAGCACATCAGCTGGACACATCTACAATCTCCGACATCACAGGCCGTCCTTTCAGAGAAGGGCCGCCTAGTTTAACGCCAGATCTGATAGAGGATAAGGGCGACAGCGAAGCTTCTGCCCATGGTGCGAAAGTACGAGTTCATAGTAAGGCAATCGAAGTAGCCCTTCCAAATGGAGAAAAGGAGAACGAGAATGTGCGGGATCAGCTCTCGCCGCCTCCAGAAGTCGGCGGTGACAATCCAGCGCTGCAGCGAGATCTCATACTCGCGAAGGAACACACAGAAGCGATGGAACGGTCGAAGAAGTACATTCAGATGCGCAAAGCGTCACAGGTCAGCGACGGAGGCATACCGATGCAAACCTATCATCGATTCGCTAGTTTGGCCAATGCGCCCACTACGGTCATACGCATACCTACGGAGTCAGATCACCCGGCGGTCCCAGACGCAGCTGAGTTGGACAGTCCGGGAGTTCGGGCTGGCGAAGATGAGGATGTGAGCTTATCGCCGAATGCCGAGGAGGTCAGTGGTCCACTCATTGTTCAAACATCTCCCGAAGAGGACGATGACGCGAGAGACCGGAGCTATTCTCGCGAGCTTCCGCCACCGCTACCAGACTGTGAATTCACATCCAACGGGAGGTACCCATCTGCGCGGTTGAATAAACCCGCCCCTCCGCAGACGGATATCCCCCGTGATCCAGCAGAAACCCAGGAGGACTGTGTACGCGAGTTACCTCCACCGCTCCCCGCGTCCCCGTCAGAGTCTGAGGAAGAGGAACTTCTGCGCATGGAACCGCCTTCGTTTCTGTCGGTGGATATACAAAATTACGATGACGCACAGTTTGAGGGGGATGAGAAGACACTGCCTGCAAGCGAAGTGACTTCAGGTGATGGTGCCGAAGAGATGTTGTCGGACGACTCGTATCAGATCCCGGTATCGGAAACGCGACTACCAGGCAGCCTGCTCAGGCTTGAACCGATCAAACCAGAAATGCGACGGTCCATATCAGCCGCGTCCAGTGCTGCACTCGCCCTTGAAAAATTTGAGAGATCTTCCATGTCGCTGAGAGCTCGCGCCGAAGAGAGCAACAATGCGAAGAACAAGATGCAGCCCTGTGGTTCAGCTCCTCTACCGAGAAGGTTGACAGCCCGCTCTTCTTCTCTCTATTTACCTCTCCAAGGTACTCAAGACGAGGACACGGGTGACCCTCTCAACGGTACTCAAGACGAAGGCACGGATGACTTTGGAGAGTTTTCTTCCTATAAGTTCACATCTATCAAACCATCTCCAACACCTGAAAGGAAGATGTCTGCGAACTCTATCTTGGCGAAGGCGAAAGCAAACCTCAAGCCATTGACCGGATTTGCAGAACTACTTGACGAGTCGCTCCATCCAATGGGGTTTGTGTCATCTTCTACGCAAGCGCCTTCCGCCGGTCTCAGCCTCGCCTTAGATGACAGGACAGCGCAACCTCTCATACGGCATGCTACGTTCCCTCGAATGATGTCGTTAACTTTAGGACAAGGATCAGACTCAATCGGTTACCATAGCCCTGGGATGCTAGCAGAAGACGCAGCCGCGGGCGTGCCACTACCACCTGCGGTCGACTTGCTTGACGATGAGGCTATTTTCGGCGAGCCAATGGTAACGGGTCCCCCTGCGATGAATGTTGTCGACGATGCTGGCGCGAGTGTCAACCAAATCTCAACTGAAAGTTCGTCCGATATGCCTGCAGTCGCGGGCTCTCCGTTGCTCGGTACTAAAAAACCCATCGACTCCACCCAATCGGCAAAACCGATCTCCAGTGCCGCCGTTCGCTTTCTTGAAAGTGGGGAGAAAGCATCGGTTGTGGCAGATGATAAGGGCGAGAATCCACCACTAGAGATACTTCCTGGAGACTACGCTACAAGTCCAGCGACGTCGACAGCGCCTCCTTCGCCTGTACAGGAGCGTGCTGATACTTTAGAATCAGAAGCTGCCTACATTGAGGCCAAATCTGTGGTTTCGGATTCTGCGTCCAAGCCCACTCCATCCTCGATTGAAAATGATAGCACCATACCAAAGATTGAGGGGATCGCTGGGTCGGCAAGTGCCTTGGCAGTGAAACGCATTGCGAAGAGCGGCAGTGTATCCGGCAATGGCGTCCTATCAGGGATGTTTTCTCCGGCTCTAAGTCTAAGTGGTTACCTCGAGCACCAAAGTTCCAGAGCATCGATGACTGACCGCACTGCCCCTGGCAGTCCTGTCAGCGTGCGGTCTGTTCCTACACAGAGTTGCATTGTAGACGGAGAAAGTGAATCGGCAGAGTCAACTATGTCGGCAGATCCGCTTACCATCCATAGTGATCTGGAAAGCTATAAGGTAGGAATCGGTCTATCAAAGAGTGTGTATGTCTCGATTGCGAGTATTGGTAATGCGTTACTTCAATCCTTCTTTCATAGTGCCTGGTGTATGCCTACTGTTTCAAGCAGTACAATACTGACATTACGGTGTTTAAATACCTTTCACAGAGTGCAGATGTCGAAAGTAATGATGTCGATTTCCAAGAGGCGGGTGTATCCGATTCAGGTATATTTGTAAAGTCCTTCTATCCGCAAATACAGGAAACAAGGCACAGGCCACTTCGAAACTTTCGTAGCTTTGGTAACGGGGTGTCACTGTACGAGAGTTAAGGCATACTTGTTGTCTGGAGTAGTATATATCTTCGGTTGTAGATCCTAATCGCGCTATACTATCTCTACTTCATCAAGCAGAGAGCCTTCAAAATCCGAGCGACGTTGTGAAGGCCACAATAATGATTGGTGACGTACCCATTATCCTCTTTAATACCCGACGTTTATCAAAAAAGGTATGCAAGACTTCAGGCGAAAGTTATTATATAAAAATATTTTTTCATTCTGAAAGGCCGACACTAATGAGCACGTGACTTATGTGTGGCTGAACAGGTTTCTTTGGCTGATTTGCGCGGGGAAGAGATCTTCAATCCTGACGCCACGGTCACAGACGACGAGTCGCCGCGCACTATAGACACAATTTCCGAGAAGGAGGACGATCATGATGATGAGAGTTATATGTTGACCGCACATACGCAAGGCCGGAGATCAACCGATGTATTGATGCACGCGGGAAGCGCTGACAGACTGATTTTCGCTAAGAAGAGCCAACTGAACAGAGACAGCTCGAATTTACGCAGCAAGGCCTCGAGTGTTAGCCAAACTCACCAGCCTTTTCAACCCACAAAAGTTCTGCGCCGGCATAGCCTGTGCGAGAAAAACCCCTGCGAGGAGTGCGAATCGGACAGGGTGAGCAATCAGGATGTATACTTACCCAACACGGAGGCCACGGCTAGTAAAGTGAATGACGACAAGATGACTCTACAGATGGGAAGTTCTACGGGAGCCAATGCAACTTCAAAGGTGTCAAAAATCCAAAGTCAAAGAAAACTTTCCGACGATATACTTTCAGATATTGACATCGCAAACAAGGATACAAAATTGCCTTCTACGGTAGTGGATACACTTCCGTCCACTTCGAGTCATGTTAACACACAGAGGGAGGATGCAGGGCTGGAAAGCACTATTCTGAAGTCAATTACAGAAGTGTCGGACGCAACGTCCGCTCGTATTAGTGATCAAGAAGTATGTGACGGAGCAACTGAGGTCTTCGATTATTGTATGATCTGTTCTAGTGGTGCATGCATCGTATAGCATCTGTTCTCAACCTTCCCTGACCCACCCAGTTCGTTCTCGATTTGTGATGGGTGACTGCGCATTCAGGTGGCGTTACTTTGGCGTATATTCTCGCTTTGAAGGGTAGTATACTGTGGTTTACCGTGTGTGGGGCTGAGGTAGGCTATTGTCTGATCAATCACAAGCTGCGTTTTCTTTGCATGGCCATGGGCTACGAGTACTGATTCTTCACTTAATTCACGCTAAGCTCGTGGGATTACACGTCACTTTGATGAGCGATATCGACGAGTTGGTCATGTTCTGGAACACCGAGTTGCGACGAGCATACGCCTCCTCAATCTCAGCAAAAGATACTCCCACAAAGTCTGTAAGTGTTATCAAGCAACTTTTTTTTCTTCATTTCGTCAACAGGTATCGTCAGTCTAATGATACGAACATGTAATGTGCTCTTGAGTGTTTCGCCTACTTTTTCGCCTTTCAACTCTGCTGAAGTACTAAACATCTAAGACAATACAAACGTAAGGCCAACCTACCGCAATTCACATTCTGACTCATCTGTGGCGTTTTGCATGATATTGCAGCCGAAGAATGAGGGACACTCCAGATGGAACACGCCCGTCGAGTTCGTAAGTTTCTTTGCGACCAAATGTCGGGTGGTTGTGATTGTTCTATTTCTCTTGGATGAAAGCAATTTATCATTGCCTTGTGCAATTTTGATCAGGAATAAAATTTGGAGGTCTGACCAGAGGATGATACCAAAGTAGATACATGGAATACCGGCAACTTATCATATCACATGTATCACATGAAACTGTAAGTTTCAGATCAACCTACCCTTCGAGATGAACGATCCGAATTTCGACCCGGCTGTGGAACTGGGCACGTCTCCCACCAGCTCGATCAAACAGGACGCGAGACAGCCAACTAGTTTTTTAAATGTCGGCAGCGTTATGGCTGCGGTGCAACGCGCCCGATCTTCTTCGTACCAGGTACGGTTTGTGTATATGCAACCGAGTCGTATCCGGCCGTTGCACAAATTGAGGTCAAACATTGTTTTATTCTCCAGTTTGGGTTGCTATTCTCAATCAATTTTCCTGTTTTTTTCAGAATGAAGACGAAAAGAAGAATGAGGTAGATAATGGAACATCACGTGATATGGGACACCTCAGGTGAGTACTTCGGATGTGAGCACCATCTTTGCGCCTCTTTTCCTCCATAAAGTCCACATATCGCCAATCGATCTCTTTGAATTTTTATTTTGTTGCCACGGACACCACATAGACTAAATCCGTGATACTCCGACCTCACAGGGGCAAAGAGAACGTGCTACTTAATTCGGGGTTGATCACACCCGAGGAAGCCATCCACAGTAGGTCACGATTTATGACAACTGCTCATATTGAAGGGTTACAGAGCGATGCTTACTTCGAAGACTGGAGCGATTTACTGCTTAGCCCTCGCAATGACCAATTCAGTGTTGTCAATTTCGATTTAAATACTATGGACCTAACACCAAACGCGGTTATGAGCCCAACATCCATCACCAACAAGTCTCCATTCTGGCGCATCTCGAGTAAAGTCACGGAACTAGATGACAGCTTGATATCTGCTGAGGCCGTAGCGCTGCTGCCTCGACGGAAATTCGGACAGAGTCTGGAGGAAGTCACACAGGTATTGTAGTGATAGTAGGTCCTTGTTTTGGTAACGACAAATCTTTCTCGAATATGGCTTATTGTCTGATTTATGAGTTTTTGTCAACTTGCTAAGGCGATCAGCTCTATTGTTGGCACAGGAAATTGGGACTCAAACACCGCCGCAAGAACAGCGGGCCCCGGTGAGTTCTCGCAATTTCGGCTCGCTGATGTCGAGAATCAGAGCGGGAACTTCCGATCCGATAGCTGCGATGACTCATGGTATCGTCCCGATGGACAACTTTGTGACATCCTCAATTAATCCTAGGGCTGTGACTAGCACTCCTGCGCGGTTTGAGACAGATGAAGCGCCAGCAGCCCCAGGTATGTTATGGTACTAAAACGGTGTCGGATCCTTCGCATACATGACAAGTAACAATTTTTGAACGACGCTCTCATTGCTGAGTGGTGGCCTATTGTTGCTTTGTGTAGGCACCACCGGGGCGAGTGCAATGTAGCATAGAAGCTAGCGGCTTTTAAAGAATACGACAACACCTGATATATAGTCAGTTGCGTATAGGACAGTGAAAGCCACAGTGAAGAACAGTTGACGAGCTCCAGATTTTAGCAGCTCAACTTTGCAAAATTATGTTGTATATGCGGCTGTTTGTTAAGTGTGAAAATGTACCATTATTACTACATTGATGCCATCAGGGACGGGGGAGGCCTCAGACATATATATCGAAATAGGTGATCAGTCCGACAGCTCAGCATTGCGCGCTCTTGCAAGTCAACCACCGCCAATCTTTGCGATGAATACGGATATCACCCCAAGCATATCAGATTTGGGAAGTCAGATTGTCCCCAAAAGATCAGTCTCACCTCGGTCCTCGACCCCATCCGCCGAACCGCCGCGACCACCCCTCACGCCAATACCGTCGCAATCGCAAGATTTCTACGACTTTAGCCTTCTAGACTCGGTCGCAGCAAAAAAGATCAAGGACGATATGGAAACCCTCTGCCGATCAATCACGCGCAAGACCCAGCCGCCTCCAAAACAACAACTGTCCGTACCATCCTTGTCCAAAGCTCACTATCAACTTCCTGCCACCGAGCTCCCTTACATAATGCTGATAGACGACGAACCAAGCACACTTATAGCCTATTTCTTGGCCTCTATGCCGTATCGGAAGAAACTGAACGAGACAATGACCGTACGCCCGAGAACGGAGTCGAGCGCTAGTGGCTACAACACTGCGGGCAACCCTAGTGTATTTGAGAATAGAAGTCCATCCGCAGCAGGTGGCGAGAATGCGAATGCGGCCGAGCCAAACCCAATGAAGCCAGTCATGACCAAACAGAAGACAGGCGGTGGGCCACCAGACGCCAGGAAAGCGTCCAGGTTAAAAAATGTGCACAATATTGCCAAGGTAAACGGCGTTAAGGCAGGCGGCTCCGCGCTTCGAGACACTAGCAACGATCTTATGAAGCCGAATTCAGAAGTTTTGGATGAGAAGGTGACTGGGAGAGCGGATCGACAAGGAGTACTTAGCAAACTGGATCTCTCTACTAACACACCCGAGCGTACCACTCAATTGCGATACACCAGTGTGTCACCATCACCAGCGCCCACCACAGCGTACTTCAAGACGGCGTCGCAGCAGAAGAAGTCCCAGGGCAAACAGCCTAAACATAGTATCGCCTCACAGGCGCCCGTTCGCATTCCCTATACCTCCATTGGAGGCGTCGATGCGCCTTCAGTTATGAATATGATCAACAACCGGGGCCAGTACTCTCCGAATTCGGGAATGCTGCGAGTGCCAGCGGATACCAGCAACGGCGTGGGGAGCGTTGCTAATATGCTGGGTGCGGAGGAACCTATAGAAGACTCTCCTTCATTCTCAGCCGACGGACAAGACCGCAAAGGTATCTATCTAGGACTTTGAATAGTGCGATTTGAGCTGTGAGTTGGCTTTGGAAGGCTTCTTTACTTCATTTTAGTTTAATCGCGTTCTGTCAGTACATCGAGTTACTTACGTATAACTGCTATGTACTATCGTATTGTTGCACAGGTTCAGAATCTCCGCACATACAGCTTCAGGTTGTGGACGACACGACTGTATTTGGCATTAGAATAGTCTGGGCGCGCCGATTCCATCGTCTGCGAGAGCTGTGCACCGAAGGAGAGGACAAGTTCATCCGCTCGTTGTCTCGCTGCGCTGTATGGGAGGCCACGGGGGGCAAAAGTGGGTCGACTTTCCTACGCACATTGGGTATGGATTATTATGGGGCGTCAGGGCTTTTTGTTTTGTTTTGGGCGGGGGTGTGGTTTGATCCTTTAAACTACCAAACTGCACTTATCTTGTTGAGGTACCGCCATGCTCAACAGAAATTGTCTTTCGCAGATGGAAGATACGTCTTGAAACAAATGTCTCGCGTGGAGGTGGCGTCGGTCATAGATCTCTCCGAAGCCTACTTGAAGTACATGTTCGAGAGCATCAGAGCAAATGTAAGTCTACTATGTAGCTCATTGATTGAAGAACCTGTGATCACTTGATTAAGAGTGACCGATAATTCCGGCTGTGGTTTTGTACCACTGATTGGGCTCTTGGATCAACTGTACCCAAACCTAACAACCATACTACACTGTCCTCTCGCATAGCGTCCCACTGTGCTGGCTAAAGTGCTCGGCATTTACCAGATATCGATGGTGGATCGGAAAACAAGTAAAACAAGCAAGGTGGCATTCATAGTGATGGAAAATGTATTCTACGGACGCAAAATCGATGTGGCTTTCGATCTCAAGGTGTGTCTGCGAAATTAGTGTCTCGCTATCGTATTCCTGCACGGATATGCCAGTGCCTTATATTTAAGCAATGCTTGGAACCCTATACCCTGTATTCATGCTATGTTTTTGAACGTTCACATGGGCGAACATATCTATCCATATTTCATTTCCAAAAAGCGTTGCATGCTCAAAGAACCGGAAGTAGGGCCGCTTTGTTCGCTAAAGTGATGCTGTTACCGTTGTTGAAAAACTAACAACAAATTCATTTGCACAGGGTTCACAAAGGTCACGATACGCCGAGACCTCCGACAAAAACGCAGTACTTCTCGACGAGAATTTCGTAGAATGTAAGTGAGAGGCATCCAAACCTCGTTCTCAAATCCACACGCCCATCATCCAACACAGTCGAGTCAGGTTTCATTTCTGCTATCTAGTCTCGAGTCTGGCCACCCGATTTTAAAACACACCTTTGTAATTTCTTCAGCTCTCCGTCATGGGTGTACTTCTCCCACTACATATTGCAATTTACACAACACATTTGTTTTTTTCTTCTGGTTGTAGCATTGATAAACTTACCTCCTGATTCAATTCAAACACCAGTCATCACAGACACACCGATATACTTGCGCGGCCACACAAAACTTGTTCTGGAGACGGCTGTTGCGAGCGATGCGCTCTTTCTGTGCAACAACAACGTCATGGATTACTCGCTTCTAGTATGTGGTTTCTCAGCACTGTCACCTTTCGCTTGGCCATTTCCAATGCTTTAATTTTTCATTTCTAGTGTGTTGCTTAAGGCATTATTTTTTGATCGGCTTTGTCCAATACTATGATCTTACTTCGAGTAAGCAAAAGTTCTTACGTTGTTATCATCTGCCCGGCCCTCTTCAATGCTATGATATCTACTTTTTCAGCTTTGATGGCTGACGTCTGAACTCATCCTCTTATCTTTCACTTACCACAGATAGGGATCAACTACGAGAGTAAAGAACTGGTGGTGGGAATTATCGGTATGTAGAGTAGTGATACTGTACCACTCGAATGGGAACATCGAATCTGTAGGAGTTCAGTTGGAAAAAGTGAGCTGCACTGATATCCTTTTTTCTTCTTCCTAATACAGACTACATCAGGACGTACACTCTAGATAAGAAAATGGAGACCTGGGTCAAGTCTAGTGGAATTCTTGGAGGGAGTGGTAAGATGCCAACCGTCATCTCGCCCAACCTGTACATGAAAAGATTTCGTACTGCTGTTGAGGTATGAATGTCCACTTCTTGTGTCGCTGTGTTAAGATTTACCTACATACAGCGTTGCCTGTTCAATGACGTATACCGGTATATATATATATCGCGGTCGTATGCTCTCGATTTTGCAAGCTCTGAGTTCCGATGCTTGAAACTCATAGTCAAGTTTTGTAGAGTGAGTTGTTGTTAAGCTGAGTGGTCCTTTGCCGACGAACCTTTCACTATAGCGCCACGCATCGGAGCGACTTCAATCGAAACAGATAATATGCTCATTTTCGGTATCTTCTCGCTGGGGTTTGTGTAGGACTATTTCATAAGGCTCCCCGATAAGTGGACAGGGAAAACAATACCTTTGAGTTACCCAGATCTGTACCGCGACCTCAAGGGGCCCGCTACGGAGGCTACAAACAACACAACACTATCTCCTGCAGTACAGACTGATAGCGACACTGCACGTGCTAAGACACATTCAGCGGGAGATGAGAAGGAGAAAGCGCGTATGATATAACTGTTTTGTATTTATTTGAAACATCGAATCTAACGCGATCATTCTGATCCCATTTAGTAGGCTCAAATGGTGCCTGAGCTTCCTGGGCTTGTTTGCAATCTTCAGAAAGGGAATTAGATCTTTTTGTGAATAAAATGCTTTCAGGAAATATGAGGATCTTCGCATCCAGCTAGCACACAATACACCAGCAAGTGCAACAGCGACATTCTGTCGGCCACAAATTGCACTGTCAATCCTAACGAGATAGGTACTTTCTTTTAAAGTGGCGATGGCTTCCCGCTCGATCAATACCCAAGTACCTTAGCGCCTTTCGGCTTCACTGCGAGCGGCCCGAAATGCAATACTGATTTGTCCACTACATGTATGTCATGTATACGCATTTGCATTTGACGCAATCACCGGCACACCAGCACACCTCAGAATTTGACGTCATCGGGATACTGAGAGTGCAGCCAACTCTTCGGCAAAAGCCGATTCATTTTAAACTTGGAATAGAAGTGTTTTTCCAGCAGAGGATGTTCGATGGTCGTCACGCGGCCAATGTACAGATCGAGGTCATCTTGACAGAGATAATTCACGTTAGGGCTACTATGCTCACCCAAATTAGAATCTGGACCCATGGAATGGGACAGGGAGAGGATATACCGTACAAATTTGGTGAGACAATAATATGGCATTGTAAATCGCAGTAGACCCAAAAACACATTATGTCACCACAAAGCAACCATATAGACTACTACACCTTATTACCATATGAATCACCGCTGACGAAAAGAAGTGTTAGTACAGCAGGCTCTACAAGTTACGGTGGCAGAGCTTTCGATTTGCACATACTAGTATCTTCAGGTATTGCCTGCCCCTTTGAGGTGTCCCATAACACCCGGTAATGTGGCTTCAGCTTGTTCTCCGACGAGACAGCCGGAGCTTGCATTGTGTAGTCCCATCCCACAATCACACCCAGATGGGGCATCTCCCGTTCATCAGTGGTCAGATGGACCACATCCCCTATCCTGTACGAGATGTCATATCTGAACCTCAGATACCTGTCATGGTGCGAGAGAATAACAGGTCAGTGAATATACGCGAGCCAATCAGAGAGTCAGCGCCGCAATGATGCTGTCGCAAAACGAGACACAGCGAAATTGTCTCATACGATTGCTCAGGCAGCGATCGTTTGCACATCACCTTGGGTTCTGTGCAAACCCATAGAACGACGACAAGGGCGGATTTGCCGCCGTCTCTAGAGTCCAATCAATAACATCCACCGCTTCCCGTGGACCCTGGTAGTGAGAGGGGTTGTCTATGTCGCCATTGATATAGAGCAGTAAGCTAGGGAACGCGTGTATGTTGTGTCTGGCGACCAGCCGAGGGTGTATCGTCGCGTCCATCTTGCTGACCAGCGTGTCGTTGTTGAACGTTTCGTTGGTATGGATTGACTTGGCTATCTGGGAGGCGGGAAATACAGAGGTATGGATGGATACATACGGCCTTGAGCTCGCTTGGATAGGGAATATCTAGGATAGAGATACGAGAAACAAATATTAGACATGACTTCGAACGAACAAAAGAGACTGCCGTGACTCGAATTCGCAGTACCAACACGTAGAAAATGTATACCTCACTGTACGTAGCTTCGAAATTCTTGCAGTGTATACACCAGGGTGCGTAAAAATTGACCAGAACATTCTTATACTGATGCAAGCCACGTCGAAAATTCGCTGCGTCTAATTCTAACGCTTCTGGCCCCTAGACAGAACGTGAAAAAAAATGTAGACAGGTTATTATTTAATTTACAAAGATCATAAATACAAATTACTTTAACTGTTGTGAACTAGAACGACCCGCAAATCCTGTGATGTGGACATCCAGTCTTGGTATCTCATGCGCAATTGAAAATAAATAAAAAACTATGTATGCGTGAGTACCTGTACTTTCCTAACATCCGCAGCATTAGCGATGTCACAGGACAGACTGAAGCTCGAAACAAGCACTTTTTGTGTGAACCTATTATCACATGACCATAAAATTCAGAGACAAAAGGCCACAGTAGATTGCAAGGCAATGTATATAAATGTATATAA
>NW_014040530.1:122189-125154 GCF_001186125.1 Sphaeroforma arctica JP610
ATAAGAGTATACATATGCAAATGCATATACATAGAAACATGGATACATTCTTACATACACATACGCACAGACGCACGTTCACACAGATACATACATTCATGTACACACATCCACACAGAATAACACGCATACACACACATCCACACAGAATAACACGCATACACACACATATAATCACATTCACAAACATAGACACACGCGTATTCCAATTGCCTGCTTGTGTACATGCGCATTTCAACGTGCATCTTTCCGTCCAAATAAAGAATACTCTTCCTCCAACATACTCTTTCAAGTGCGCCCAGTTCATCTGAAACTTTAGTCTGCGTTGAAAACGGCAAACTACCAATCACAGCCTTCAGCCACGGCTTATGCTGTGACCAGGCTACTATTGTTTCGCTACTGTCTTCGACGTAATTAAGTGCTGAATAGAATGGTTTGAAGAATTTCCACTGAGCTTCATATCTTGTTTCGGTTTTGGGCTGCATGTGATACAGAACAAGCTGTGCGGGGACTGCGAGAAGCACAATAATCATCGATAATGTGCGCAACATCTTTACGGTGTATGTAATACGTGTCTTAAACAGGTTGCCTTAGTGCTTCTCAAAGTGACTTTCACGCCACCTCCTCTATCCAGTCCTTGTGATTTGTGAAAATACTGCTACATACACCTATGGATTTAAAAATACAGGGGCATGGAATCTCGGACAGACGAAAAAGTGCTTTGGCATTTTCTGTGAATTGAGAATCCCTAAACCCTATATACAATCAGATACAAATTACAATGCTCCACACGTCATCAAAATTTAGTTTTTACCATCAAATGCCTCTGACACCAGCGGAGTAAATCTAAAAATATTAGTTAATCATATGTCGATAATCTACCAAATCTTTTTGTTTTTAGAAAATTAGAGTAATATGTACCGTATACATACTGTATGCACACTGCACTGCACAGTCCACAGGGGGAGGGTCATTCGGTCAGGGTAGTCGATAAACCATATCATCGCCTCTAATTTTTAATTTAGTTTGGACTTTTGAGAGCACACATGATATCGTTGTTGGATATTATATTAACTGCTTCTCGTGTGTACTTAGTGATAAGTAAGTCATACGTAAGTTCCTTACCCTCGTCAGAAGTACATGGGATTGTTGTACATACATATCTGTTTGTTTGTAGTGAGTATAAAGTTACACATAATATATATTACCCGCACTTAGATTGAATCGGAAGTTTCGTTCACATCACAATGTCCTCAAACGATGCTCGAACGAAAGAGTTCAAAAACAGAGGTCTCGACCAAGATGCCCTACGAAGGCGCCGTAATGAACAGAATGTTGGCTTACGGAAACAAAAGAGAGACGAGAATATACAGAAACGCAGACAACTGACTTCTAGTAGCCACAATGGGGTAGCGGAAAGTGCAGAGGAGGTCGTTACAAACTCGGGGCTTTCGATTGAGCAATTGCCTGAGATGACAGCCATGCTCATGGGTGAAGATAGAACTAGGTGGTTGACAGCGACAAAGATGTTCAGGAAACTGTTGTCCAAAGAGAAGACACCACCCATTCAGGAGGTGATCGAGATGAATGTGGTGCCGAGATTAGTACAGTTTCTATCATACGAGGCAGACCCTATGATTCAGGTATGTTCTATTCTTGGGGTAGGATAACTAAATACATAACCCGGAATGGCAAGCACAACTTGTGTGGATATATATTTGCCTTGTGATTTCTTTTGTGTCTGTATGGTATCGTTTATAGGCGTTGTATACTTGTGCACACTTTTTTAACTTTATAGACATGTTTATATACCGATACGAACAGACATAGATATGTATACACAGATTAGTACAGTTTCTATCATACGAGGCAGACCCTATGATTCAGGTATGTTCTATTCTTGTGGTAGGATAACTAAATACATAACCCGGAATGGCAAGCACAACTTGTGTAGATATATATTTGTCTTGTGATTTCTTTTGTGTCTGTATGGTATCGTTTATAGGCGTTGTATACTTGTGCACACTTTATGTATATGCATATGCATATGCATATGTATATGTATATGTATATGTATGTATATATGTATATGTATATGTATATATATATGTATAGTATATGTAAATGTATATGTATATGTATATGTATATGTATATGTATATGTTAATATATATGTTGATGTATTTGTTGATGTATATGTAATGTATATGTAATGTATATGTAATGTATATGTAATGTATATGTAATGTATATGTAATGTATATGTAATGTATATGTAATGTATATGTAATGTATATGTAATGTATATGTAATGTATATGTAATGTATATGTACTGTATATGTAATGTATATGTATATGTATATGTATATGTATATGTATTTGTAGATGTAGATGTATATGTATATGTAGATTTAGATTTAGATGTAGATGTATATGTATATGTATATGTATATGTATATATATGTATATGTATATGTATATGTTTATGTATATGTATATGTATATGTATATATATATATATATGTATTTATATTAATATATGCATATTTGTATATATGTATATTATATACGTGTACATACAAACACATACACACACATTCACATCTATCCATCTAGCTATCTACCCGGCTATCCAGCTATGTATATATATGTATGGATGTATGTATGTATGTATGTATGTATTTTTTGTATGTATGTATGTATGTGTTGATCTATGTATTTATCTATCTATGTATCTAACTATTTATCTATCCATCCATCCATCCATCCATCCATCCATCTATCTATCTATATATCTATCTATCTATCCACCTGGCCATCTATCCATTCATTTACCTATCTATCTTTCATCTATACGCGCGTACACACACACACACACACACACACACACACATACAATATATATATACACAACTCATACACACACACACACATACACACACACACACACTATATATATATATA
>NW_014040530.1:126005-132536 GCF_001186125.1 Sphaeroforma arctica JP610
TATATACTATATATATATATATATATATATATATATATATAATATATATATATATATATATATATATATATATATATATATATATATATATATATATAGTAGTTATTTATTACTCTATATATATATATATATATATATATATATATATATATATATATATTCTTATATATATTATATTGATATATATATATATATACGTATACTTATATATATACATATATATATGATCCCGCGTACATATTTCTTTGCTTGGTAGTGTTCACCACGTAGTTGTGTTTTCAGCTGACTAATGCGTGCTTTCACTTTATATCCGAATTGCAAGTTTATATCGATAGAAGTATATTGAGTATACAGGGTTAAAAGTTGGTTTCACAAACATACGCAAGTACACACACAGGTGCAGAATGGCGAACTACCATTACGCTCGTCACAATGTAGTTACTGTATATTCTATTCATATTAACGTTAATACCTTCATATCTTTGATAGTTATGTATGTTACAATGAACTATGATTAAACGTTCATGTATGGATCAAAATGAAAAACAGATGTGTCCCAAGCACATACGTTGATACACCCTTTTCAAGTTTGCGATAGAATATACGTATCAAAGCCAAATCTTCGTGTATTTCATGTGAATGCTGTATATTGGTCGCTATGATATGCTATACAGGTTCATTTGCGTTTAATTGTCGTCAGTCTTTTCTTATGCTTCTACGCACAGATGTATACGATATGTATGTTTTAAGGTTCACTTAAGTTTATCTGCGCATGTGCAGTTCTTGTTTTACTGCTGGATCTGACTGGATATATGCATTCCCTGTGTTTACATGTGATTATGCGAACCAAGTTGAGCAGATCAGCTGTATATACTCCATTGTCATACGTCGCTGTACAGGATGTGAGTGTACTGCTTTAGTAGGCCCCACCCGTCAATGTCATAGGCACTGTCGTTTGTTGAGCAAGCGTACTGACGAATGTTTTCCTGTTACAGTTCGAATCAGCCTGGGCACTTACAAATATCGCATCTGGGAATGCTGAACAAACCGCTATTGTCATCGATGCTGGGGCCGTGCCGCACTTTATAGAACTACTCAAATCCGACAGTTCGGATGTATGCGAGCAGGCCGTTTGGGCGTTAGGTAGGCACACTTTATGTCGGTGCGGTGCGCGTTGTTTTTGAAGCCTTTGCGATAACATTCATACTTCGACGACGTTGTGACTTACTTATTCGTATTATATCTGATCTCCTTTGATGCCTTGCGACAGCAATCGCAGTGTGTTGACTGAGAACAATTGGCGGCATACGCATCCAGAACAGATTGTTTTGCATCGAACAGACAAGCATCCCGCCTTTAACCTGAAGGCTCTTGTTCATCAGCTGAACGCTTCCTCACGTTTGTCTTGTCTGTCTTTTACTTCTTCTCTGCGCACTCTACAGGAAACATTGCTGGCGATAGTTCCGCATGCCGTGATCTGGTGCTGAAACAAGGAGGTATGATGCCGTTGCTGGATGTCCTGCACAAATCCGACACGGCCTCCATGACCCGCAATGCGACCTGGGCGCTGTCCAACCTGTGCCGAGGCAAGAGTCCCTCGCCCGACTTCTCACTGGTGCGCGTGTCTCTGCCTGTGCTGGCGCGTCTGATTCAGCTGGGCGACGAAGAAGTGCTGCAGGATGCGTGTTGGGCGCTGTCGTATTTGTCGGACGGCAACGACCACAAGATCGAGGCGGTGCTACAGGCCGATGTGGCCGGTCGCCTGGTGGAGCTCTTGGGCCACCATGAGTCACATGTCGTATCGCCAGCGCTGCGCACTCTGGGGAATATTGTCACAGGGCGTGATCATGAGACCCAGTGTGTGCTGAATGCCGGTGCGTTGCCGCAGCTGAAGAGGTTGCTGCTGACGAGCGACAAGGAGGCGGTGCGCAAAGAGACCTGTTGGACGCTCTCAAATATAACGGCCGGGACAAAGGACCAGATCCAGGTGCGTGCAACTGTACTGTGCAGACCAAGTACAGCCATTTATGTATTCAGCACGTCTGTATATCTCAGAAAGGAATATGGTACCGTGTATCGTACTTGCTATGTCTCTGGAGCAATTGAGTTGCGATATCAGTGTGTGTCTCTCGTTACCGTTCGTTACCGTGTCTGGCATTAGAGTATTTCTAGCTGAAGGTGATGCGAATGAACTGCCTGCGGAGTTGATGCCGGGGCGAGTTGTTTCATCTGGTGTGAGAGTGGTATCGTTCCACTTTGTATAGGACAGTATCAACGCGTACCTGGTTCACACTATCAAGTCTCGACAGTCGTTGTGCTACCATTTATCTTTTGTCAGTCACCTAACGCTAATTATTGGCATCGGTGAAAATGTAGCAGCGATTCAATCGGATATTAATTGCCTGTAAGATGCAATCTACTAACACCCCTTGTTAATCGGATGAAGTGCAGGCGGCGTTTAAAGTGCAAACATAATGTATCTACGTGACTGTGCTATTCTTCATGATCCAATGCACTAACACACATTGTTGTTCGAATTATCTATAGGCGGTGATTGAAGCGGATATATTCCCTGCGCTTGCCAACATCCTCACAGTGGGCGACCACAGGACAAAGAAGGAAGCTGCCTGGGCCGTTTCCAACGCTGCGTGCGGTGGTTCAGACGACCAGCTCAGGTGTGTATCTTACTTAAAATCTTAGGACTGTTTCCATACTTGACGAGGTCGCCGAGTACATCCGCATATACTTGAATGTACTGCTTGTTCATTAATGTATTGTATTGCATTGCATATAAGGGGACACGGTAGCACATACATATGCAGGTGCCTTTCCACACCCCGAATGGATCGCTCATACGCGTATATTGTGAAATATACAAGTGCAGGTGTGTTCCCCCTGTGTGGGGGGGGGAGGCGAATTATTGGGGAAGTGTATTTCGATACATATTTACTATTTAGACTTATAGACTATGTAGTAGTGAGCGCAAAATACATTCGTCAATCCGTTTGCACTCATCAATCAGTATGGGTTTAACGCAAACGCAAATATATTTGAGTTTTGTACGTTTTGGGGTAAACCGAAATTATACTGTTCAACAATATAAACGTTTGTTGAATATATAACGTTTTAACGAGAAACTTCTCTGCCTGATTTTCAGAAGAAGGTTGGTTTTGTCTATAAATATACACACCTATATTACACCACTAAATGAATGATTTAGTCGTGTACAAGACTCGGGACCTGTTTGAGTAGTCCTTGTCTAATTATCCATCCCTGAATTTCAGTCCATGCCGTGGCTCTAATCCTGTCTTCATGTGAATACGTCTGTCAGAAACAGATGCGTATCAGAGCTGTATCTTGCCAACATGAGCTGTATCTTGTTAACATCACCAAACATAAACGTTCTCAAGTTCCTAGCTCCTTTTTCTGTTGTGTGTAGATACCTTGTGGAAGCCGGCTGCATACAGCCCCTCTGTCAAATGCTCAGCGTCAAGGGAGTGGAGAATAAGGTCATGACAGTCATCTTGGACGCCATTGAGAAAATTCTCAAGGCAGGCCAAGACCACGCCGATCTCACGGGCCAGGAAGTGAATGAGATGGCGGTGTACATTGAGTCGTTTGGGGGAGTGGATATTATTGACAACTTACAGAAGCACTTTAACCAACTGGTGTATGAGAAGTCGTATGCGATCATTGAGACGTACTTCAAAGACGATGAGGACGTGAGCATCATGCCGGACGAGGAAGACGGCAGGTATGGCGTCGATTTATGTGTGCGTGAATGCCATTCCAACATTGGAATAGCCTGGTTTAAAGTACTGTGATTGCGACCAATGTGACGGAGTGTTGTTGAGGTGAGGGGAAATTTGGATCTGAAGCAGCTAGCATTATATTTTTAAACCGACGAATAGCGTTACCATGACGGAGTAATTCGTTTTACATACAATTTCGTCTAATGATAAGCGGGATGATATACATAAACTTACACCTATGCTTTACCTGTGACATGGTTGTTCATTTCGCCGCTTCTATTGTGAGATGGTATTGCAGTTCACTTGTACCGCGTTGTAGGCAAAGCATCGAATTCCGCCGCCTGGGCACATCCAAATCGGTCACGTGTCCCTTTAAAGATGCACAACCTTTATTGCGATCTGTCGTATCTTCATACCATACTAAGCTGTAATGGCTCTGTGTTTACTTCCCACCCCTTTCCTACAGCTATACCTTCGATTCCCAAGGCGCTGGCGCCCCACAAGAGGGCTTCAACTTCTAGGTCTTTGGCTGCTAACCATACCAAACCCAACCATATTTATAGTATGTGGTACCGTCAACGGGGTGTTCTATCGCTATACAATCCGTGCGCACTCGATGTCGATGTTGGCTTCGGGATACATATGCGAATGATGTAACTGACGGAAATAAATACACGGGACAGATTTAGTAAACCACGCTTTGTGCACAAGGAGCTTTATTCTCTCCTCTCTCGCTTCGATTCGGTGTGCCCTGATTGTCCGTGTCATTCGACCCGGCGTTGTGCCGGCTGGTAGACTACTGTACACTACTATATTTTATTTATTTGGTCGTCATGACCTGCTTATAATGCCCTTGTCAGTATCTCAGATAGGCACTCTTTATTCAGTATCAAACTGTTTCCCTTCATGCTTGACGAGGCAGCAGCTTTGTCAACGACAACGGGTATATCAGACTCCTTCATACCTGTGATCACAAACAAATAATATTGTGAATTAGTGACACGCGGAAGTGCACACACAAGAGTATTCCCCATGGTTTTAAGGACCTTATGATAAGGTGTACATCCGTTTACTCGATATATCCGAAATGCAATATATAGACATGGAACCTATATATCCGAAATGCAATATTTATACATGAAATCTATATATTCTACATGCAATATATAGACATGGAACCTATATATTCTACATGCAATATATAGACATGTAATCTATATATCCAACATGCTATAAATAGACAGAAAATCTATATATTCAACATGCCATAAATAAACATGGAATCTATACATTCAACATGCCATATATAGACATGGAATCTATATATTCAACATGCCATAAATATACAAATAATCTATATATTCAACATGCCATATACAAACATGGAATCTATATATTCAACATGCCATAGATATACGTGAAATCTATATATTCCACATGCCATATATAGACATGTGATTCATATATTCAATATGCAATATATAAACACGAGATTTATATATTCAACATGCCATATATAGACATGTAATCTATACATTCAACATGCCATATATAGACATGAATTCTATATATCCAACACGCCATATATAGACATGGAAATCATATATTCAAAATGCAATATATAAACATGAAATTTTCAAATTCAACATGCCATACAGAGACATGTAATCTATATATCCAACCCGCCATGTACAGACATGAAATCTATATATTCAACATGTAATATATAGACGTAGAATCTATATATTCAACATGGGACGTGAATTTTACATATTCAATATACGGATGTGCCGCAATGATATAACATGTCGGCCATTCTTAAGTTTGCGGCCTGGAAATTTCTCGTCATGTGATATATTGATCAGTAAGTCAGCCAATGTGTTATAGCCTCATGAGGCGGAATTGCATGAAAGTTCGTGTTTGCACTATATCAACTTACCGTATGCAGAGAGTTTTGCGACTCCCAATTTACTGCACAAGTCAATCAGCCACACGACCATGTCCTCGACACTTGCGCCCGGATTACTCGTACAGACAATTGCGGCCTACAACCATGGCGATTTACATCGGTTATTAGCTTCAACGAGACGAGCTTGGAGTCATTCTCTCATGAATAAAGAAAAACGATACAGTGCTTGAAAAGGAAAAAAAACAGAAAATGAATGGGACCTTATTGACGTCTTCTCGAGGAATAGTATGAGCATATACCTGCCGGTTTATATTTCATACACTTACCTGTTTATATTTCTGCAGCATCAGTGCGTTTCCTTGTGCGTCTTTAGCCAGTTCTCGTACATTGACTTCAATGACAATGGGCAATAACACCGCACACACAGCGCCGTGGGGCGACCCAGGCAACATGCCACCCAAGACTCCTGAATGTTCAGACAAGTACAGGGATGAGTAGGTGTGCCCGTATGCATAATCCACTTTGTCAGTGTCGGACCTAATTGTATGAACCAATTGTTTTTTGTGCGGTGTTATGCGTCCTAAGCTAAACTGCTTTGAAATGGGTAGCTCAATTAATCATGAAGGTGCACACAATTGGTAGCCGTTCTGTTGCGAAGACTCTTCAATATCAAGCAATCACAACAGGTAACCCAATTGCTTTCCTAAAAAACCTCGTTATTCTGCGAAGTTATGTGCCCGCACTCAATCATGGGTTCTAAGATCAGCACTTACAAGAATGCTTCTGCACATGATATCTGGAACAGCTCTCTTTCTCACCGTAAATACATTCAGTTTTCACAATTTACACTGATATGAAAACACACAGACA
>NW_014040530.1:139701-160636 GCF_001186125.1 Sphaeroforma arctica JP610
ATATATATATATATACACACACACACTATATATATATATATATATAGTACTACACTATATATATATATATATATATATATATATATATATATATATATATAGATATACAAATATGCATATACATATACATACATATACACATATATCTAAATATACATATAAATGTATATATATACATATATATATATATTATATATATTTAAATATGAACACATGTATATATATATATATAAACTTCTTCATGTGACGGATATCACAACAGCTAACACGAATTCAATACTACGGGACATTCGAAGACTATCTGTAAGTGCAAATTTGAAATCAGTGACAATCTATATGCATCGTGGCATGCATATTACCCTTACAAACCTCCGCTGAGATGAATAGCGCGTGCGCCTCGGTTCGTCGAAGCGATCAAGGCACCCTCTGTTGTTGCCATGGGAACATTAAAATCATTTCCATCCAACCTCAGCGGACCGGCCACACCCACGGGCATGGGAATGTAGCCTACCACACATTCGGCATTGGCACCCTGCACTCTGCTGTAGAAATCATTCGCATCTATCGCTTCATAAGGAAGCTGTGCTATATTGCCGGCGGTATCATCTTGCTTCTGTGCTAAATTAAAGTACTTTCGGCGAATCTGTACAGCTCGAGGTGCATCTACCAGTTTTTCCAGTTGATGGTGTGATTGTGAGCCGTCGGCAAGCGCCTCTATAAGTGTCTCGTCTGAGATGTCATCTTGTTCTATTGTGGCTTGCTTTGCATAACAGGCTTTTGCAGGTAGGCATCGGACAAAACGCGACGCGATCGTTTTCGTCGCTTGTCTACTGTGTATAATCGCAAACATTCTATAATAACTCTGCTCTCCTGTATGTATGTATGGCTATGCTTGATTACTATTCGGTTTGTTTTATCAAATATCTGCGCAGCAAAATTCCCATTTCCACTGATGACTTGGCCGGTTGGCCCACTGGGAGCATGTGTTGGAAATTGTCTGTACTCTCTATACTCTCTATAGTGCTCTAATACATAGAACCATCCCCGTTCTTAGCAATCAACGCGCGAATCGCGAGTCAATCGCCATCGCAGCATTTTTACTTGTCGACCACATCGTTCCACATGAAAAAATTGATGACCGGATTTTCCACTTTTTTTTTTTGAAATTTGTTTTTATCAAGCGCTTTTTCGAATTTTTAGTTTTTGTTGGGAGACTCGCACGGATATATTTTTCTCTTGTTCAAACAACTAAATAATACACACACAAGAGGAGATAATACCATCGATACGGCACACTTTATCTAATTTGTTTTTATGAAGTTGTGAAACATTGAAAGGGTCACTCGAGGGTGGTTTTCGGGTTTCATTAGGTGAGGGAATATAACGTAATTTTGGTATCCGGGCTTCACACATGAATGAAATAATGTCGAGTGTGTAATTATCCATGCAGATTCTAGGAAGAAGTGTTGCTTTTTCGGCGGCCTGCGCCCAATACTTACTAAATGAGGTTGTAACTACATAACACTTCTGTACAGTGTCTGGGAATACACCAGTGCAGTGCCAATATGTTTCTACGCCAGGGTTGCGATGTCGTCATTTTGTCCTAACAATAATGAAGACTCTGTCAATTCGGGAGTCGCACCTGTGTGTTTGTTCTGGGATCCCCTCTCTAGATCGGCCGCGGTTGCAGGCGCTACATACAATGCAATGCCGCAAAGAATGCACCCGAACGATGCGATGTATACCGCGGAGAACTGGGTGGTAGATGGCCAGTGAAAAAAAACATTAGACGCTTTATAGATCTTTGGCAAAAGTTAGCAGTATGGACAATCGTTGGCGAGCGAACGACCGCGAGTAATTAGCCTTGTGTTCCAGTTCGCGGCGTAAGCAAAAGTATATAGTGTCGCAGATTCGATATGTATTCGCACTCTTGCGAGAGAAAATAAACTGTCCAATCATACTACAACAGAACCAGAAAGTAGACATAACAAAATCCTTACCATCATATTGAAGATCAGTGCCCCGAAGCACAGACTGAATATATCTGCAGAAAGCAGCGTCATATTTAGGAACGTCGCGTTGGCCATGTGTACGAACACGGGGATCAGCGAGTACACCACGAACATGCACGCCGTAAACCCAGCCACCTGGAGACAGTCATATGCAGTGATGACCTCGTTTTGGACTATCGTACTCTCTAGAACCACTGCCTGTAGGCCTGATATGATCGCGCCTCCCACACCCAGCAGAGCTAGGTACTGGATACTCGATTCTGATCTTACGAAGTGTTCTTGGCACACATTGGTGACCGAGTAGAGTGACGCACCCACAATGCACAGCAGACCGCCGTACAAGGGATTCGATGATGGGGTGGTATTCCCTTGATCAACCAGTAGAAGTAGGAAGATTCCAGAACAACTCAAGCAAGCACCGAGAAGATGATGCCTCTCGAATTGAGATCCAAGGAATACGTACGATAGCACTGCAACACATGGCACTGTAAAACAATCCAGAATCTGTAGCGAGTAGAGATTTCATTTTGAATTGGACATTCACAGTTGACAAAGTTGAGCCCCGGTTAGAAGCATTATCGTGCTCATGTATTTTCATGTAGCATATAAAAAGTTATGTTGCGAGCAATCACTCAACGCCCTATCAAGAAATTGAGCAGAAAGACTCGAGGAGGCATATAGTCGTAGACAATCCTAATGCAAATCATAGATAATATTATGTGTATGCGGAGTGCTTTCGATTGTGTTGTTCTAACGAGGGTATCGTACGAATAGACAACACCATCGATAACATATGTATACACAATACCGAGCTTTCCATTGACATACCTGTACGCTGGTCATTGACGTGTACTTGTAGGCACTCACGATCAAGTAATTAGCCTGCACATCTAGAAATGAAATCGCGAATATCACTAGGCCTAGCTCCTTGATTGTGGAAAGCAAGATACCCTTGTACGCTAAGACCGGTACATATACGAATGCGAGGCACACATATGTGAAGAAGGTCTGCGTCAAGGGGAAGGGCTCTCGAACAGACTCGGTTAAGGCCTAAAGGGTGAGAAATAAAAGTTGTAACGTGGTAGAAATATTTTTTTAGAAACAGCACAAGCACTAGAAGTGTTCGTGCGTATTATGATCCAACCGGGAATGCGATGCGACTGCCGAGTACTGTCATTATTGTTGTGTTTACAATTTGAGGTTTCCATTGGTGTTCCAGAAGTATACTACAAGCACGCATAATTGAGAAGCGAATGGACTGCGGCATGAACCCTTTGATCATACAACAACTACCATAGTCACTTGCGTTTAACGGCGCTGTTCATTCTTTTGCAAAATGCACTTCACATTCTATCACAGGTGTACACAATCAAGCCGTACATATATTCAGGAATAGCCATGGCATGTAGATTTGTATCAATCATTCCTTTTCAAGGAGATCACAAAAGAATCGCTATAGAAGATGATATGGAACCACTTACATATGCAACACCGTCACAAATTAGGCGGTGGGTTTATAGTACAAAGCATAATGTGAATATATCAACGAAGCTGAAAATACAGGAACACAGGCCGCACGTTCTCAACAACTTGCGTAATCTGCGGCAATAAAAATGCTGACGATCTCGTGGAGACTCAAAATTTTAGCGAACATTCAAGCTCGATTCCAAGGTACAAATTTTAAAGCAACGAGGGCTCTGTATGTGACGCGTTCGACTAACGAGACAAATAGCTTCAGCGTGACGAGATTGCTCCACACGATCTTGCGGGGTTATAATCATAGATAAGCATATGTCAATTGCTCCTGATTTTAAGTAAGCCCGAGGTACAAGGACGGTGGACCCCTTCAATACAAAAGCTTACCCACGACAGGTAGATGCACCGATATATTTGTACATGGACGACCAAGCGGGATTCTTGCGATGTGTATACACACATACGTCGCATAAGTTAAATTAGAAATCTGATAGAAAGCTATCACAAGCAATCAGGAGATAGTTTACATGATGTAAACTAAACAACTTCTCTCTCATCAGACGACCCAAGCGATGTGCGATGATAACAAGGCCTGTCACGCTTAATCAATTTAGAATAAAGCTCTTCCTAGCTGGCATACCTGACTGAAGACACCCGTCCCTGCAACACAAAGCGCGATGAAAAACCCTATCGAGAGTGTGTATGCATAACTGAAACGTGGAATTGGCGATCCTAACATACTGTATTATCCTAATGATCTATTCACTATCTGTCGATCAGTGGTGAGATCAGAAAGACCTCTAAAAAAATACTGATGTGAATGTAGAAGTTTATAGCTTTTTGATTATTTTAGACCATGTGATACGATAGTACCGTGGAGCAAACTCTAGAACCCTAAAAATTTTAGTCTGACTCAACCCAGGTCATCAATAATTAATAAATATTGTGGAAGGGGTTGTAATTTGTAAATAGAAGCCTTTGCCTGAGCTGACGCCTGACATGTTGCTCTGTAAATATTTTTTCATATATTGTTTAGCCTAGCCACCATACACAACCTTATATAGTGCTGATTCCAATAAATTATACTATTTCCGAGTAGAGCGCACCAGTTATATTGACAGTGTGTTCAATATGGGTATGGGCATGTGTGATTCAATATGGCAATAGTTACCTGTGAGTTGTGGGTCAAACGTGTCCGTACCACATGGAGGTGTAGCACTATTGCACACTGTTATTAGTAGATATTGTAAATATGTGACATGTAGGCTCATTCTCTGTGCAAATGATATTATTCGCATAGTCGGCCCCACCTATTGTATATAGTGTCACTACTGCATCAATTTAATATTGTATTTTATATTGATTTGAGTTGTTCTTCAGATAGTGTGTGAAGCAACGTGTGGGGCCTCATGGAGGTGTCTTACTATTGCACGCTGTTAGTAGTAGATATAGTACATGTGATATGTACTCATACTCCATGTATGCTTAATATTTTTCGCATAGTCCGTCCCATCTGCCGTATATCTAACCACTTTGGCGTCAGTATATCATTCTCTTGCATATCGATGGGAGTTGTTCTTCAAATGATGAGTGTGTGTGACCACATGGAGGTGTATTAGTATTACAATACCCTGTGTATACTTAATATTCTCTCTGAAAGTCAGCCCCACATATTGTACATTGCATCACTACTGCGTCAATACATTAATGTGTTGCATATTGATGTGATTTTTTCTTCAGATGATGTGTCAAGCAACGTGTTTGATTGGAATTTCTGCATGATATCTTCATCGTAATCTGTCATAGCTAACTATGACTAAGAGTTTTCTAGAAGTATATCTTATTCCTACCCTGTCGCCATACACACAGCGAACGAAAATATGTACGGGGCCAAGAGTATATCTATTCTCGGTAGAAAGGACATCTATGTTGGTCAGGTAGGTTTTCAAGTATGCCGCAAATTTGCTCCAACTGTTGGTATGAACATGTGGTACTGTTTGAGTGTAGTTTAAATATGTCAGTTCTTTACAACGATATGATAGATACGTTGAACTTAAAGTTGATCGGGAATTCTTGTCACTTGTACTGTGTTTATGGCATGTTTATTTGGAAGCATTTGTGTGGTTCTACAGGTATACAGCTATGATTGTACCACTGGACTCTGCATAGAGCCCGTCACTCATTATTTCGAGCAGCGGGAATGAGATATTTTTAGCTCGAAAAAAGTACCCCTAATCCATGATAATTATTCCAACGTACTTGCTTACAGGATTTACTGCCTTTCATTGCGAAAGATGTGGTGCAAAATGTGAAAGCCGGAAAGTACGTTATTGTCACGGATAAGAATATCGAACCTCTGGTAAGTACTTATGGTTTAAGTAGCGAATACATTGAGGAGTCTAGATGTTTCATTCTCTGAATTTTTTAGACTATCAGCCTCCAAAAGGACATGTTGCCGCTTTGTTGTACTTTCAGATTAGTTTGATATGCATATTCATATTCATATTCATGATTTACCTTCGGTGTCTCTGTTTTAATTCCTCCTTTGTGTGTGCTTATCTCCAGTATTTAGAAAAGGTTGTCAGCGAATTCGCCGCCAACGGTGTAGAACTGCTATCGTACATTATTCCCTCGGGGGAAGCGTCTAAATGCCGCTCTGTAAAAGCTGAAATAGAAGACTGGCTGCTCGAGCAACAATGTTCCAGGTGCGTATCTTACCATCTTGATTTAATGATTTGCAGGTGAATAGAGAAGCTCACCCTTGTTACGTACTAGATGGTCAGGCTAGGAATCAATTGTTGAGTATGGATTGAATGAATAACCATCATACCAGAACTCTAAACACACCTGGCCGCTAATTTGACATCACAACCGGGTCACTCTATTGTACAGAGATCTCTGCCTTCTGGCATTAGGCGGTGGAGTTATCGGCGATCTCATTGGATACGTAGCCGCCACATTCATGCGAGGTGTCAAATTCGTGCAGATCCCAACGTCACTACTCGCTATGGTCGACTCATCGATCGGCGGCAAAACGGGCATAGACACGCCCCATGGCAAGAACTTGGTGGGCGCCTTCCACCAGCCTGCGCGGGTGTATCTCAACGTCAGTTTTCTGCTCACGCTGCCGATGCGACAGATTTGCAACGGGTGAGTGAGTGCACGGCCTGTAAAGTCATTCGAATTGGATTTGTAGTGCGTTCACGGGACTTTTATATCCGGCCTCGACGTGTATTGCTTCGTTGCCAATTGATTTGTGGAAGAATTGAGAATCAAAATTTGGTCGACACCGCTCAAGAATTGACTTCATTTTCCCTTTAGTATGGGAGAGGTTATCAAGACCGCCGCGATTTGGAGCAGCGACGAGTTCGAGTACTTAGAAAAAAGGTATGCTACCCTTTCTCGTGGCTGTATTTAAGACGGTGAAGTTTATTTCTCTACTGGTGTAAACCATAAACTCCACAGGACTCACCACTTTCGTATTGGCTGCCATCATGTCCCCACTGTCCAAATTTTCAATGCGCAGGTCAGATGACATTTTAAATCTAGATCTAGATGCGTTGGAACATATCGTAACCCAAAGTGCGTCGGTCAAGGCAGAGGTAGTCACAGCGGATGAGAAAGAGGGCGGCTTAAGGGGCTTGCTGAACTTTGGTCACACAATAGGACATGCCATCGAGGCTCTATGCCAGCCCGAGGTATGTTTGTCGCTTCACAATGGGTATTATCGGTATGCCCAGGTGATCAATACTACCGGCGCCGATTGATATAATTTTGTCTCAACTTGCCGTATACAGGTTTGCGCTGTCATTTGCTACCATTACATACCATTACACTTATAGTCCAATCTGCGCACCCCCTATGGGTGTACTGTTCGCTATCACTGTAGATGCTGCACGGAGAGGCAGTTGCCATTGGTATGATGCGGGAGGTAGAGGTGGCCAGGGCTCTGGGTATACTTTCTCAGGCCAATGTCAGTCGGCTGGCTCGGATGCTGAAACTATACCGTCTCCCCACAGTGATGCCTCGACACTTGACTATACCTGACTTGATGAAAAAGGTACGTGCTTGTGCCATCGCTTTGTACTATTAAGTAGTATATCTCGTAAGGTTTATTGAATTGTGTCTGTCTCATTTACAAGTGTAAAGTATTTACAAGTGAAAGGTGATGGCTACCCCCTCGTTTGTAAAAGCATGCTAGCGTGGCGAATCATAAAATCAAATTATTGGGAGAATAGTATCTAGCGTCACAAGGTGTGATTTCTTTTATCAGATAAACGCTACACTCGCTCTAGTTAAAGATCATGTAAATAACGATTGTTCTTAAGGTTTGTGCTCTGATATTCTTACCTTTGCTTGCAGATGTCCGTCGACAAGAAGAATACAAATGGTGTGAAGCGACTTGTATTGATAAAAACATTGGGCGAAGTTGATGGTCGAGAACCCAAATGTGTCGATGATTTGACACTTACGCGCGTCCTGTCGGAGTACGTGAGGGTGGTTCCGTCTGACAAAGGTATGGATAACCGCGCAAGCACTGGTACTGCACGTCCTATTCAACGTATTCCCTTCTCGAAATGAAAAAGCCGATTTCTCGAAGTAAGTGCTGCTTTGTATGTATGAAGCGAGCGTAGTAGGCCAAGAGTTTTATTATCTGCTTGTGTCACTGCGCTGATCAATTCTCTGCTTTTTTTGTCGGACTACACCAGCCAATCAGATAAACGCTACAGTACGTGTGCCCGGGTCAAAGTCAATTTCAAACAGAGCGTTGCTGATGACTTCACTCTCCGAAGGCCAGTGCGATGTTTCCGGACTACTACACTCTGATGATACACAGGTATTCAGTATGTTCGCTAGTTGGGGTTATTATGAGCTACTTCCACCTTCTCATAGGGTGCTTCGCGTGTACAATACTCCTATACGGAAGTCAAGTGGCCCCTTTTCGTGTTCGAGAACTCGGTTGTATTCGTATATGCATCTGCGGCCATCTCACGACTGCTGATTGTGGACCTTTCCCGCAGGTTATGGTCGACGCTCTCAAGAGCTTTGGCGTGGGCGTAAGCCAATTGGAGAATGGTGAGGTCATGCGCATCACTGGCAGTGGCGGTAAATTCACAACCGCTGACGTTGAGGTGAGTGCTGGGGTTTGACCAATCTTTGTCGATGTCGGGGTTCTGGTTAGCTTAACTTCCTTGTTCTTTCAAAGAAAATGACATCGACAAGCTCAAAAAAAGTTCGAACGCTTTGCCTCATGCACAGATTTACCTGGGGAATGCCGGAACAGCGTCCCGTTTCCTAACAACAGCCGTCACTCTGTGCCCCGAAGGTGCAATCACCACACTGACAGGTATCATAGTACCGCCTTGATGTGGTCCTCAACTTGAGACAATTCAATGATATGTTTATATTTATCCTTTCTCCCCTTGCTTGTATTCCGTACTCTCCTAGCGAAGCTTAGCACCAAAGACGAAATTAACTTCTATCATCGTGAAGCAGTACACATTGCTCGTATATCACTCGACAAGATAATCATTCGCTGTTCCCTCGCCATCAGGCAATGCTCGCATGAAGGAGCGACCCATTGGTCCATTGGTGGATGCGCTCAGAGCCAACGGAACACCCATCGAGTACCTGGAGTCCGAGGGCTGTCTACCCTTGAAGATCCCTGGTGGCGGCTTGAATGGTAAGTCTCTCGGCCGCAGCATCTATCATACTCAAATTCTTTGGCAGCATCTATTATTCTCTTCCTGCTCTTTAGTTTCAATTGCGATGCAATGTATAGGCTCTGGTTATCCGATCGATTTTGAAGAATATACGTTGATGTACTATAATCCGGTTGTGCAATCTAAGAGCGCTAGGCTCTTTCAATATATCTACTGATAACGCAATCACCGAAAGCGTTGTTATCGCTCCCACAATCGCGCAATTGTCGGTTTGCAACTAAATGCCTGCTTTCCGTCAGTCGTATATGCGGAACGTTACAATACGCATTTTTATCGTACGCTTCGCCACATATTTATTCATACACGTGTTGTGTATATTAATTATTATTACCCTTTGGCACACGTTTATTTATATGCGTGTTGGGTATACTAATTACTATACCCTTTTGCCAGGTGGTTTAATTGAGCTTTCGGCTGCCGTCAGCAGTCAGTACGTGTCGTCCATTCTCATCTCGGCACCCTATGCGAAGGAGCAGGTGTGCCTGTCGCTGGTGGGTGACGAGGTCATATCTCAGCCGTACATTGACATGACCAACCAGCTGCTCAAACAGTTTGGCGTAGATGTCGAGCGGGAAGATGGCACAGACATCTATAACATCCATACCACAACGCCCCAGAATCCAGCCAAGTTCCTCGTGGAGGGTGATGCGTCTAGTGCGACATATCCCTTAGCCATTGCTGCTATCACGGGGGGCACCGTCACCGTAGACAACGTTGGATCCGACAGTCTGCAAGGTATCGAATATCTGCGATTGTAACACTGTATATCTGCGATTCGTGTAGTGTCCATGAGGTCAGTGCGTTTTGGTGCTCTCGGTTTGCACACATACGCAAGTGTCAAGTACTACTTCGATGTCGTAGTAGCGAATTCGCTTGTCGCATTGGAAGCACGTTTTTTTACGAGAAATCTGTTATGAGACACTTTTTGTGTCACAATGACCCTGAACTCTCGTACCATCCTGATGCCGAGTTTGTGAAATAGAGGTAACGAGATAAGTTTGTGTATAGCGTGGAAAAGTTAAGGGTAGGTTATAAGAAACAGATGGACCTTCACATGGCGTGGCAATGCGATGGTATCTACACGAGTCTTTTAAAAAAAAATCTAGATGTTGAATATCATTCGTTGCTTCGGATCAACCACAGGTGACGCCAACTTCTGCAGCGTCCTGGAGAGTATGGGTTGTACAGTGAAACAAACTGGCAGCACAACAACCGTCACGGGACCAGTACATGGAACACACCTAAAGGCAGTGGACGTGGACATGATGACCATGACAGATGCCTTCATGACAGCCGCCGTTCTGTGCAGTGTGAGCAGCGGTACTAGCAGGCTCACGGGCATTGCAAATCAGAGAGTTAAGGTATGCTTTGTTTGTTTGTGTCTTGTGTTGGTTGTTCCTCCGCACATGACACAGCGCATGCACACTGTAGTGCCGTTTGGAGTTGTAGATGTCCATAGCTCGTGCTACTGGGAAATTCCCTTGTTCGTGTATCTACATATCTGCAATCACGTAGTAGATCATATTTTTCTATGAACAATATTAGTACGGGGCATCTTGCAATCGTGGTTGTGAAAGACTAGGTCGTACAATTGAAGCTATTTGAGTATCCTTTCACCCTGTTTAGCACACGTTTACATCCCATACAGGAATGCGATCGCTTGGCTGCTATGGTCACCGAACTGGGCAAGCTGGGTGTTCAGGCGCGTGAGCTGGAGGATGGGATCGAAATCGACGGCAACCCTGATATCAGCACATGGACTCCTGCAAGCATCCACTGCTACGATGACCATCGCATTGCTATGTCTTTCGGCGTCTTAGGCTGTAAAGTGCCTGGGATCAGCATCAGCGAAAAGGTATGGCTTTTCTGATGTGATAACTGACCTATGATGTGTTATGTATGCAATATCTCCAAAGTATACAGTCGAACTTACATCAAGAGATAGTAACTACGACTCAGCCTATGAATCGCTTCAGAAACCAGTAAGCGCAGGAAGACTGCATAAGCCTAAATCTGGGCACTGAAAGCTTGAAAACCTCGATTTACGATGCATCGTCTCATTTCCATCCGTACACTCACAGTACTGCGTGGAGAAGACATACCCTGCCTTCTGGGATGATCTACAAACCATTCTGGGCCAGACTCTGGAGGTGCCCGAGACGTGCACACACAAATCAACGGCAGCTCATCTGTCCAACGCCTCGATTATCTTGATTGGCTACAGGTGCGTGTAGTGGCTTACCGCTCCGGTGTTGTGCATGCAGGCTATAGCATTTGATATCAAGTGCGATACAGGCCGCGCACGATCGATGTTACTTTAGATGGCTTATGGATGATTGGCGTCCGCGGTCTTACGTTATGCTGCAGATGACAACACTCTTTCATCGCACACTCGCTAAGTAATTGGCACCTGAGCTAAGAATCATGCACCGCAGTTTCCTTATGTGTGTGCATAGATGAACGTGAATCAAATGACACTAACAGCGTGTTGTACATGTCACCACTGTCGCAGGGGCGCTGGTAAGACTACAATCGGCCGCGAGGCTGCGCGAGCAACGGGGCGTAAATTTGTCGATATTGATGAGCATCTCGAAACCGTTCTTGGAACGACCCTAAAAGAGGTATGCGATATAAGTGGGAAGATGATGGATTAATGAGGGAATCATGTTGCATGCACCTACTTGCGGGGAACGTGCGTGTAGCCAAGACCACGTCGGCTTATACTATCACTTCCAAGCGCCAAATACGCCCCACATGAGTTCACGCCCACTACGCTACACTTGCCGGTAAATCAACGACACATACAAGGCTATATAGTGCACCTACGGACACAATCTCAAGAAAGACATCATATCATACCACGTTTCAGTTCATCGAGGAGCATGGGTGGGCGAAGTTCCGCACAGCCGAACAAACAGCACTGACATCTATACTCGGCGATCACGCGTACTCCACTGATTGGGTGATTGCTTGCGGCGGCGGCATTGTGGAAACCGAGGTATGTTCTTGAACTACTTTATATTTTTGTATCACCACTTCACAGATATATATATATATTTCATATATATATATATATATAATTTTTAAGGGGTCTGCTTTGAATGCTCTCTTTCTTGTTTATAGTTGCGCTGTTGTTTTACCCCCCACAGAAAGCGTGCAAGACACTCGCAGCGCACCCCTTAGTCATTCACATCGATCGAGACATTGACGACATCTGTGACTACTTGCTACAAGACAAGACGCGTCCGTCATTCGCTCAACATCCGAAAGAGGTTTATCTGGAACGAAAATCACGGTATGTACCGAGTTCCATGGGCAAGATGTAGCACAGTAGCTCAGCGTGGTTTGTGGTGATGAGGGCCCCGTGCAGGCGACTTCTCGGTGTTGAGATGCGTCTACCTGACATCGATAGCAGCTCCTAAGGTGTCGGGAGGCTCATTCTGTGATTTACAATGATTTCGGTGGTCACGTAACAAAAGCGCACAAACATTTTCAATGGCTGTGGCGATTGTGGCACCCGTCAGTGCCTCATAGTCGTTGAAACGGTTCTATACTTAATACTTTACCACCCCCACCCTCTTATATGTATCACCCTATCCCGCGTACTGCTGCAGATACGAGCAGTGCCGTTCCTACGTGTTCCCCATTCTGAAGGGCGAATCAAACTGGCCAGCGGTGGTGCAAGATTTCCTGCGTCTCATGCGCACCATCAGCTCTCCTTCGCCTCTGGGCAAGACCACTGGGCATCCCAGTTTCTTCTTGTCGCTGACATTTGGTGATGTGCGCGAGGCTATTGCCATTGGCCTGGATGTCTTGGGTTCGGGCGTCAATGCTCTCGAATTGCGCGTTGATTTACTGAATAGCCATGCACCGGAATTTGTTACGGAGCAGGTGAGATTTAGTGGCTGTTGGAAGTATCTTTGAAGTTCGATATTTTCTACTTTGGTGATATAAACGATATCCGTTACGGCCATAAGTTCAATATGGCGTTTGCACGTACCTTACACGACTGCTTTGAGCCGTTGAAGGGCTGGGTTGTCTCGCATGTTCGTGTCGGTTCGTTAATTCGTGTGGTTTTCTGTCCTGGCGGGTAGCTGGTTGTGGTGCGCCTGCTCGGATTGACTGGGTTGTCCTAAACATCACTCCTCTGGTTGTGAGCAAGCGTCACGTTTGCGGAACTGTTCCCTGTGTAGTGATGCGGAGTATGGCATTCCCTTCTACCCAGGGAGGCATCCTTATAGTCGACTACAATTTACTCTAATCTCGAAGGACGCCTGCACATCTGACCGTTAAAATATGTATTCTCCTTTATGATGTACAGGTAGCGCTTCTACGACGCCATTCGCCTTTGCCGATCGTCTACACTGTGCGATCGGTAACGCAAGGCGGTGCCTTCTCGGGATCTGAGGAAAAGCTTTTTTCGCTTCTCCACCTAGGTGTCAAGGTATAGAATATATATGTATACATTATATATATAAGTATATATATATATATATATAAGAATATATATATATATATATATATATATATTATGTTATATTCTGTTATTTCATGTTATATTGTATCATATAAATATTTATATATTTATATTTATATATATATATATATACGATTATTATGCTGGTTTCAGACATTATATCAGAACTATATGCTAAATTCTGCGATCATGACTCGAGATTTTCGAATTTCGTATGATCACCGGCTTGTCCGTTAGCGAGCCTTTGGGGTGGTCGACTCATAAATGTACTGCTAGCTCAGCGTGTTCGTGATATCTATTTGGTGCGATTAGGAGAAACGGCACCAACAAGAAGCAACGAAAATATGATGTCCGCGTCTCTTATTAATGGGTTGATATCCATATCATTTTGGTACTTTTCAACAGCTTGGCTGCGAATATGTTGATTTCGAAACAATCTGGTCAGGCGCGGTCCGCGAAAATCTCCTCAAGAATCGACAGGCGAGTGCTCTTGTTGCGTCGTTCCACGTGGCAGGAGATGTCACGCCCTGGGATACGATACAGGAAGAGTTCATCAAGGCGTACCATGGGGGACGGGTTGACGTGGTCAAGGTACGTTACTAAGTGTTTGTATTCGTGGGAGATTTATAGTTCCGAGGTGATGTGGACGAGTTGTTTCTGAACGTGTTCCACTCGGCGTGAGACATTTTGTATCTTTTGACGGTGCGTCCAGAAATGATTTGGAGACGGATCTAATTAGTTTTATTAACTGTCTGCATTGACAGGTCGTGGTGCGGGCAACTGAACTCGATGATGTGTACACGCTACGAAGCATGCTGAGCAAACTCCCCTTCAGCGCAGAAGATACGAACATCATTGCCCTGGCCATGGGAAAGAACGGGACACTCTCGAGAGCATTGAATACGTTCCTCACTCCAGTCACACACAAGGTATTGCGCGGATTTTATATCTCACAGTGTTTGAGTGTCAATCAGGCCAGTAGCTTACGCTGCTATCACGGGCTGGGACAGATTCTGGTACAACATATGTGAAGTTTCATGACACCCTTCCTATCCCGCTATTGCAGGCTTTGCCCTTGATTGCGGCACCTGGACAACTGTGCGTGGATGAGATTCACACGCTGAGGACACTCATCGGCATGTTGCCCGCGCGTAAGTTCTATCTGCTGGGCAGCCCAATTTCAAAGTCGCCATCACCGTTGATACACAACACGGTATGTTTGACTCATCGGGTTGAGTTGGGCACATCAACCTGTGGTTAGTAGACTGTATTGATGTGCCTTGTAAGGCTGTGGTGGCTGCAAGACACCATTTTGTTTTATTTTCTTACTTTGATATCGTATAAGGGCCTTGGGTCCATGGCTTGCCTTAACAGCGCCTCGCATAGGCTATTCAGCTGAACACCAATCGTATCCGCCCATTCGCATTCCGTCATGAACACAGGCATTCGCTAAACTGGGCCTGTTGAGCAAGTACGCACTGCACGAAAGCGACGATATCAAGGTGGCGGTCAAGGTTTTTGAAGAGGCTGCATTTGGAGGCTGCTCGGTGACCATCCCCCACAAACAGGTATGGTCCGATATATCTTGAGTTTGCCCATTTAATCTGCTAAATTCACGTCGTTCCTACCAAAGTAATAAATGCTTGTACGCTTGTCGGATTGTTATCAATCAGCTAACCCTTTTGCAAACAAATGTGCGATGCAGGATATTATGCCGTACTTGTCGGAGCTGAGCGAATCTGCGAAGGCCATTGGCGCTGTCAAC
Source organism: Sphaeroforma arctica JP610 (assembly GCF_001186125.1). NCBI lineage: Eukaryota > Ichthyosporea > Ichthyophonida > Sphaeroforma > Sphaeroforma arctica. The sequence goes on from NW_014040530.1 coordinate 155,155, forward strand.
ACGGTTATCAAAACTGAGGACGGAAAGTTGTTAGGTTTGTGGATTTTCGTTTTTGTCTTGCAACAGATCTTCACCAGTGTACATCATTTCAGCCATCCCAAGTCGTGTTTTATTTGCCTAGGCCCGTTTCTAGGGCAACCCTACTCAATCACCGCGATTGATACTTAAACCTCGCACTCTTTTTCAGGAGATAACACTGACTGGTTGGGCATTAAAAAGTCTCTGTCGGCTTGCGCTGCGGCCCACTCAATAGCTTTCCCGCCGAAAACGGCGTTGGTGCTTGGCGCCGGGGGCACGGCTCGTGCGGCGTGTTACACTCTGCGGCAGATGGGAGTTGCGGATGTGTACATATACAATCGCTCTGCGTCCAAAGCAGTCACCTTAGCTGGTATGGCGTATACCACCGATGCGAAGGCAATCTATGTGTGTTGTCAGTGGTCAAAAGTGGCTAGTATGACTCGTATAAGTACCACATTTTTAGTCAGTTGTCAACAGCAGGTAGTATGTTGCCACAGTGTCTGTCTCTTATAAGGATCGCATTTGTAGTCGATCGGCTCCAAAAGCGACCCCCTTGCAATTGTTAGATATGTCCATACGGCGTATACAACCGTTGCTTACATATATGATCCCTAAGCGCCCTAAATTGCCACAGTAACTAGTACAACTTATATAACGGACTCCTCGAAACATTTGGCATCCAGAGCTCCACGTTGGTTGATATACGAACCGCTCTGATGTGTTTTTATCGACTAGTGTCACGCGTTTGTGTATCTAATTTTGGTTGTAATCGCATTAAGCAGTCATATACTGAAGCATATTTCTTCCTCGTGCAGATCAATTTGGTGTTACCGCCGTTACTGAGCTGGCAGCAATACCAGCGTCGATACAGGTATTGATGTAGATGCGTATACTGTGTGCCTACATATTCGTTTTGCCACACTTCTCCGCTATACAACAGTAAGGTACAGAAGGCGTTTTGATCCAATACTATCGAGAACTCTGGAGGCGAACTAACTGTAAACGGGAAGCTTCAGCGTGTTCTGATATGCGATCCACACAACCTAATCCTGGCCCACACACTCATATTACTCATTGCCTATCTTGCCTCTCCAACAGTGTGTTGTGAGTACGATACCAGCCAGTGCGGAGATTACGCTGCCCTCTGAAGTGCTACAGTCAGTGTCGATTGTGCTCGATGCGGCATATCTACCTCGCCGGACAGCTTTGTTGCGTCAGGTAAGGGTTTTAGGGTTTAAGGATTTAGTAACTGTGCAGCCCATGAGGCCACGGTACACAGCAGACAAACTCACTACCTCAACGAAAGCAATCATTGCCGACTCAGTTGCGTTAGATTGCACATGGAAAGCGTTGAAGCTGTTACATCGTGTTTACGTCTGGTACTGAATTTGTATCGCACGTGTAAGTCGCAGTCGCGAGTGCGGACTCTTTACTTAATTGTCCTCGAATGTCGTTTTACATGCGATTGGGGATGCGGGTATATATATATATATATATAATATTGCCGATACATATCTATTTATATTGATGAATCTATGCATAGCGGGCTTGATACCTTTACCAATGGCCGTGCAGAGCCAGGTACATGCTATTCACTGCTGTCGTGCTTGATCTCTGTCAATTGAATTTGGAAAGTGGTTTCTGATGCTATTTGAAATGGTTACAATTCTAGGCTGCTGACGCCGGTATCGCCACTGTAGAAGGTGTTGAAATGCTTCTGGAACAAGCCTTCTGCCAATTTGAATTATGGAACGGAATCCCTTGCGATACCAAAGCCGTACGATCAGCTTTGTATGTTGCCTTGGATGAGTCTTAAACACGGTGGACGATGTATGTCTACTGTAATGGCTTTTGACTTCGGCAATATCTATATATCATGCATGCACGTACTCCGATTGGGCTGATGCTGACATTGGAATGAAGGAACTGGAATTCGTCCGTTGGTTTGGATACCAGAACGTGTGCTCTTCTGACCTGTATCTGTATGTCAGCTACCTGATGCGCGAAGGCTGCGGATTTGTCCAGAATTGGTCTCATGCGAATGAGGTTTACGATCAGAGAGCCAGCTGGTCATTAGAGCCGTCAATAAAAAGATTAAAACATTACAATTTTTTCGAGACACTACATGTCAAAACTATGAAATACTTTTCGGACATAGAGGGAACTTAGCGATCCGATCCTCAGACCAAGCAGACAAGAGTGAAAGCAGGAATTGTAGACACAACGTCGCCTACTGGTTCAACAGCAGAATGGGTTTAACTAGTCTCGTCGTACACCCCCTCGTACTCTACATCTAGTTCCAAAAAAAAATAGCTCAATATACTACCTGCATCGCCTGCGTCTGCTGTCAATACTGTGAGTGAAGATTTCGCCATTGTAGTCAAGAGGGACAGCTTGTAACTTGCTTTTAAGGCAGCTTGTAAATTATCTCGATCAGACAGAAAGACTCTCGAGCAACGGATTTGTGCCTACCGATCGTGTAGGCGTCAGCTATACAATTTTCCGGACCAATATACAAAGCGTATAAACCGCCATTTAAAACATAGTTGTTTATTCTAATTGCTGTTATGTGTCATTTTCGTAATTCTAGCGAATTATATGGCTATCTTACTGACGCCTTCCGTGACAGGGAGGTCGTGCTCGATATTCTTAACTAACAAATACGCGTCTGACGGCGTCAGATCTTTGTAGTATGACGCCACGGCGCTGCAGAAGAAACCAAACGGGACGACGGCAGAAGATGAGTAACGTGTTAATTCGTACCATCTTGCATGATACGATATGCAATCCAATGTGTGCATGTAACCACACATAGATACACCCGGCAAAATTCTTAGAAGTGGAGGGGGCATTTGCTGAATCGATACGAGCAACGGCCGCAGGGTATGCAGTGACGCAATCAGCGAAACGAAATGTATAGACAAGTACTCGCCGCATGCGGAGCAATACAAACATGCGAGAATAAGCTACATGCGCCCGACATACCCTGTGTTAATAAAATCGAATTTTTGGTAGAATGACATGGCAAGGTCATTGTTCGATTGCACGTGAAGGCGGACTTGGGTGATGGTGTCATCCTTTACGCACTGCTTCAGTATGTGGTGCAGCAGTAGGCTTCCTGAAGAGAGCAGGGAAGCATTGAGCAGCTTAGAAGCGCACAGGCACACTATATAGCCGAAATTCGGGAACGCAACTACCGATACTACGTGTCGCGATGTCCACAGAACTGGACTTTCCGAATGAAATACTATGCATGTTAAATAGAACCACTCGTCGAGACGGAGAAGGTACTGCTTCATGTTATTGATGGGTGAAACAGAATCACGCGTATGCACGTCAGGTGAACACAGCCTTGTAAGATACCCAATTGTCTTCTCGGCGTTGTTCCACTGATGGCAGCTGTCAAAGTATTTGTTGGAACTCCGCTAACAGGAGTTTAGACTTATCGCTTAACCGCAAGCGTGCGGGTGTGTACGCCCTGACAACTTGTACGTTTTGGCTAAGCCCTAAAAACCCTAAAACCCTAAACACTCAAACATACCGACACCAACCCTTCTGTAGCGATCGAGGCAGCCCAGAGTCATGATATAACACGTCCTCTTGGTCGGGTCGTTCTTGTCCGTTTCGAACTTACAGCACACCGTGCCCACCAGAACGTCAGCGTAATACGCTGCAATAGACGAGCCAACCCAACGCAGCCCAGCCCAGGACACGACAAGGAGAATGTGCAGAAAGTGACAGTGACAGTGAGTGAGGGCATGAGAGCTAATACTGTGTATCATAGTTGTAACGTACCAGGTTCATCCGACAAGTGGCGTAGTATGCCGTATGGGCCGGAGACCGAATTTTAAATCTGCGCATGAACTACTAGAGCAAGACAGTGTTGGATCCCAGAGATATATATATTTAACCAAGAGATTGCGACGTGTAATTTGTGAAAGACTTGCAAGGCAGCTCAAATATCATGCGCCCCAATGACGATTCGTTCTTGTGATACTTCTTTTAGTCGGGGCAGCTGCACATACACTCACCTAGCTTGGCGAACTCGCCAACTTTCTGGATATCTTCATAGAAGGCATCGTTGTATGCTACGGTAAACACGGCCTTGTTGAGGTACTTAATAAGCTGCATACGATTGAAATGAGGTGGAGACGTGCACTTAACTTAGGCCTTAAAAGCGATAAAAGCGTACACACTATGAGGCGGTAAGCGGCTATGGACTAAACCACATTCGCAAAGGACGAACTACAGTCATGGCCATCTTGATGGCCTACTTTGGATTTTTACTTCTATACTTCTTATCTAGAGGGTCATCTACAGTGTTAATCTTCGGTATGCTACATATCTAGATTATATACATCGAGTCAGCCTGACCAAAATATCCAGATGGGCGAGCGAAAGTCATACATACCTTGACATTGTGTTTAGTGACCACACCGAGCTCAGGGATGTGCGTGCTTGCTGTGGCTGTTTTCTCTGGCTGTAAAGTTTAGAGAAGAGATATATGGGTATTTACCCCGATCAGTACAAGTAGACTGATTCTACCCGCAACTACTATAAGTGGCTGTTTCCTTTGGCTGTAAGATTTAGCGGAGAAACATTTGGGTACGGACCTGATCAATACAAGTAATCTGAATCTATCTGCAACTAATATAACCCCCAGCGAACTCAAAGCGACTTCGGTCCCGCACCGAGAATGAACTGCAGCCGATAAATAAATACGAATCTTCTGACAGACGTAAAATGATGTACTTCGACTTGAACGCTTGCATTGTTACACATGCAAATCACACTGCTTGGATCTTGGATATGCCCGCTCAATGTGTGCTTAGAATGACGCGAATCTGCTATCTACGTTCGGGAAAAACAACGAACAAGTGCACCAGGAGAATTCTGACACTATCAATGGTGGAGACTTAGTGTTGAAGTACAACCAACCAGATTTATTGGCACTAGAAGGGTCACACACAAAATTCTTTTGACATGCGCAAGACGACAAACCTTGAGGTAGAACGTACAACATCCGTAAAACATGCGACTCGTGTGCACCAATAGGCAAAGCCTGACATTGTTTACAATACACCACGGGGGGGACACTACGTACGTCTGCGCAATCATATAGGAAAGGGTCTATGCCATACACGTGTAGAAACTATATATATGAATACACGTATACAAATAGCTATATACACACACAACAACTATATAGATATTAATACACTACTTGAATCCATATATTGATTATATAGTACAAGACATAATATATCTATATGAATTAATATATATATAATATATATATACATTTATATATATATATTATATATATATATATATATATATATATATATATATATATATGCCTATAGATATATTTGTGTATCTGTGTGCGCGCATATATATATATATATATATATATATATGCCTATAGATATATTTGTGTATGTGGGATCCTCTAGAGTCGACC
>NW_014040530.1:162841-164301 GCF_001186125.1 Sphaeroforma arctica JP610
GTGTGTGTGCAGTGTTAATGAGATCACTGTGGAAGGTGTGTGTGTGTAGTGTTACTGTAGGGAGACCACTGTGGAAGGTGTGTGTGTGTAGGGTTACTGTAAGAAGATCACTGTGGAAGTGTGTGTGTGTGTTTGTAAATTTTTATGTGTATATATAGTTTCGTGTTTGTGTACGAATTCAGAGTCGACAAGCACGAATACAATGTAAGTTAGTCCGCGGGTGAATAGTTATAGACATGGCTATCGCCAAATATTGCTTAGTAAAACATAGACCTACCATAATGCTATCTGTGTATCCGTGGAATGATCTCGTGAAGTGTAATTTGATTGTTGGTATAGAAATGCTATCGCTTGCGATTCTGTTTTGCGTCACAAGTGGGTGAACACGGATAATAAAAACAGCTAAAGTTGAGAAACAGCTAAAGTTGAAAGCAGTGTAATCTCACGGCTGATCTGCGATATTTACTGCATTTGCTTCAGACGTCAGACTTCAGACTCAAGAGTTCAGACTTATCAGATTCAGAGTGCGGATGGGTCGCGTGGAACTTTATTTCCAGAAAAAGGTGGTTTATTTTTTATGTTTTTTTACAAACAATTGTACAATTTAGGCTATGAAATAACCCCGACTTTATTTGCGCGCCAAAATCATAGCCTTCCAAATTATGCACAAAATCATAGCCTCCTAAATTGAACAACAAAATGTATATATTTAAATAAAAAAGTATACATGTAAATATGTACTCACAGTCGGCCACTCGGCCCAGGGGCCTGGGCCCTGGGGCCCTGGGCTCAGCGCCTCAGCCTCACGAGGGGCCATTTTTATTTATTGTCGAATATTTTACATCATAGCCATAGCCTTCAGCCATAGCCTACTACAATAAATGCCGCAGAAGGCTATTTATGTGTTGTATTTGTTTATCTTTTGATTAGGAGCACAGGCCATAGGGCATAGGGCATAGGGCCACAAATCCACAGTAGGGCATAGGCTGCACATTTTTAAGAATTTGACTCGCATTCCCATAGGGGCGAATGGGCGGATAAAAGAGACGTCCATGAATTATGACGCAGTAGTCACAGCTATTGGAACCTTTAAGAAGCACTAGAGACACGCTGTGCACTACGTTTAAAGTGAACGGGCACCACACACAACTGCGCGACGATGAATGTACAGGCCACCGAGACGCCGAGTCTACCGAGTAAGTCAATTTCAGGCGTATATTTGGTTGGGTTTTTACAATTATCAGCAACTTCGTTGAAAATCGTTTAGTGTTTACGTCAGCCTACCATTAGAATCGTGAGGAGATTCTGGCACAGAAAGTTGTCAAAAACTGACAGTTTGTATGTATACAAATTTACGCATACAGTTGAATCCTTTACGCATAAGAGACCCCTTTGTAACTTATATATGATACATCCATACGTACACATTTATATTTCTATATATTTATGTTTATATATAT
>NW_014040530.1:164882-172728 GCF_001186125.1 Sphaeroforma arctica JP610
TTGTAAATGTATATATGGGTGTGTGGGGATATATATATATTTATTTATATATTTATATTTATATTTATATATGTATATATATGTGTGTGTGTGTGTGTTTGTATGTGTGTATACATAAATATATTCTCTGTATATCAGTACTTTCAGTTAATGGTCATACAAAGGCATGTTTGCTTAATGCATCTATCTGAATTTGAGAATATGTAAACATGACCTGTGTTTTATTATCGAGACCCACAATCGCTTCAGCCAGGAATATAAACCTCCCTGGACAAACACACACACAAAACGTGTACGTGTTTATTCAGTGTTTCTCTTTGCCATCAGATGGGATGACGTCTTTGTTTCTTTGAGGTGTTGCCAATCAAGCTCATACATATGTACTTTGATAAAGAAAATTCGGTGATTCATTTTCATTTCTTCCTTTTGCATTTGGGCAGCGTCTCGAATCAAAAAGATCATGAAGAAAGATAACACTATCGGCCTTCTGAGTGCAGAAGCAATCTTTGTAACAGCCAAGGCTACGGTACTGTTTCCATATCAATTGTCTCGTCCATATTCGCGCTATACATCTTCGCACACGCACTGTTCTAACACTCGATCAACCGATTATATGGCATTGTTTTAGTGAAAGATTTCTGTTTTCACAATGAACATGTTGCCGCGATTCCATCGGTGCGGTTGTCTGTTTCAGGTGTCCGCGTTCTCATGTGTGTTCATTTTGTCCAAGAGCTTCACCTCCATTCCTGGATTCGATTTGGTCTTGTACACCCTCGCTTTAGCTTAGTGTTGTGAGTGTTCCCAACTGACGAGTGGCTGACGGCTTTTCTATATGCCATGCAATCAAACCCACACCGTAGGAACTATTTCTGGCTCACCTGGCCGAGAAAGGATATGATATTGCTCAAGGCGGCAAGCGGAAGACGATTAAGAATTCGGATCTGCGTAAGTATATGGCCATGCCCTGCACCGTACCAATTTCTGTGCAATCGTTCTGTGAGAGGGGGTGGATGCCGCTTGCGAGATGGCAGTTTTCTAGCTAAGTGTTTTGAATAACTATGTCAGCCTCCCAGATCATAGCTGAGTTGCACGCATTGTGATCGGACATTCGCCTCGATTGGGTTTGTTTGTGTTTGTTTGCTTATCTAGTGCAGAGATGGCAGATTGATAGTGTAAGAGGTGGTTGTTGTCACAACGCATTGCCATAGCCACGCACCCTGCATATTTTTTTTGCCAATCTCCACTGACTATCTATATGTTTGTAGTTCGCATCTATCTAAATAACACAATCGCGCCTGCACCTTCACAGTGAAAATAATTCAACAAAATGACAACTTTCAGTTTCTGGACGAGAAGGACCTCGGCATCACCTCATAAATGTACGCAATAAAACTTAGTCAATATATAGTCTTTCGTGAGAAAACACTGTCGGGTACATTTACTACAGGTTTTGGTATCGTTTACTTGTGTTAAGACGCCCAGTGGTACAAACGTGGTTGCCCAAATACAGTCTTATGCCTTGTGATGAGAAAATCCATAAATGTACTACTTCTGAAAGTTGCTGAGCGTTTTATTGGTTTGAAAATAATTGTTTCATCGAGTAGTGCCTAATTGCGCCTGCATATGCTACACGCTGGATCTATACCAGCGCAGATAAGAGACGAGATAAAAATATCTCAAGCACATCAAAAATATTGAGAGTCCCAATAAGCAAAACTCTCAGCACAGCGCTGTTTCTTAAATTGCCCTAGTGCACAGTAGCCTGGTCCGAAGCAAGGTATTTCTAGTTACAACAACGAAGACTCTTATGTTAGGTGCTTCACGCAATCGGTGCTCATTAAAGACTGCATGTGATAGAGGCCGCCTTGCCGCCGTGTTGTTTCCATAGGTTTGATATTGTCGACTGCGGTGGTATTGACTCCCAATATATAGATACATCAACAACTATATATATATATATATATATACATTGGAACGGTACTTTACATTAGTCTGTGCTCGTACACCTTATTGGTATTCGATTGCCACGACCTCTCTCTAACATACACCGTTGCCACATATAACAACTCATTTTGTTGTTAAATGCGCTGCAATTCGTTCTGTAGTACCAAATTCGCCTTCGTCCGCGTCTGAAATTCAAGGATTCAGCTTCGTCTGAAAAACAGATCTGAAATGTTCACAGCCATCAATTGAACGAATATTCGACGACAATATCCTCCGCATCGGGTCTGTAGTTGAAACATGTCGCTATGTGTGCTCCAGTTCATAAGAAATGATATAGTACTATCCTTCGACCGATGGCATATACGTATGGTGTCTCTTTCACATCTCGCTTACCGGTACAAACTATGCCTTCTTTTATCCATGAGATTGCATAAGACTAATGCTTATACCAAGGCGAATGAAGTCCTACAACGACACATTTCTAAATGTGATATCTCTTTATTCGCGAATATTAGGGTTTTAGTTATATCGCCATTCTCATCACCGTTGGTTGCCAGTGAGTCGATTAGCCACCGCTGCCGCGCCACACACCGATGTGCCCAGCGAGGTGCAGCTGATGTCTGTGCGCGTGTGGATGTCCCAAGAAATCTCTATCTGAAATGTTGACGAGCACATGACGGTGACGTGAGAAATTAGTGATAGCACATTGTACCCTCGTTCGCGCAACAATGTGCACAACGGAACTCGACATCCAGCACAGAGTATGTGAGTATATCAGAGAAAGCAGATAAATGCGATGTTGTTGCTTATTGGCGATTCTGAGAATGCGATCATTAAATACACAATCCAGGATTGCGCTGCGCAGGCGACTTGAGATATTGTCACTTGAAATACGCATACTCTGCTCACCGCAAAACCCCAATCTAGTATTACAAACCAGAGAAGCCTTACCTCTGGACAGGCTAGGGACAAGGCATGGTCCATATAATTGATGTACCCGGGCACCTGCGTTAATCCCCCGTGTAGAGCTATTGCGCATCTGTAGTGAGTCAAGATTAATGTGTAATTTTCATTCAGCATGGCGTATGGTCAGTGCTTTGGCAGGGCCTCAATGAGGAGAAGGCGCTCACAGAAGCTGTCAATTCAGTTCAGTGTAGCAAACAAGCGCAAGCTTCCATATCGACACTAAAACACTCACAATTGCGCCCACATTTAACGCATACACCACCAGTCATACTCGCATGCAGAAGGTGACACAATCCGTGGCAATGTAAGCAGTGCCCCAGCAATAGACAAATACGCATAGACTATATGCACATCAACGACCGAATTATTCGCCTATACCACCACAACCACACTCGCCTACAGAGAGTCACTTACTGTCCGCTGTCTTGAGACCGGTGCACCAGAGACGCTACACCTATACTAGCCAGTACAGCCGACCGCTTCAGCACAATCTCGCACAGTTGCTTGAGCAGCAGGCGCGTCCACAGGCCGCAGCGGATACCAAACTTTTCTTGGAGAAGTCGTTCCGTTTTCCACATACTTGCGGTATAGTCGCTGTGGTGTATGGTAATGGGCTGATGTATGAGCTTAGTTTCCCAGTTGCACAAACCAATGAGGACGAGCAAAGTCACGGACAGGAAATCGTGTAGAATGCACTACAGCAGATACAATGGGGGGCCTTATCCTGTTCCTCTAAATCAGAAGAGGTCCGTCTTGGAGTATGTGCTCCAGCAAAGCATGCAACGCATTTCAAGTCGCCATGAGTGCAAGTGTACCTGACGATGAACGTGACGTTTTCCAACATAAGCCTGGCCAGGGGGTTGTTGCTCGGCGTTTCAATTCTGATCTGTTCAGTATCGATAAGATGCGCCCACTCGTTCGCAATCAAGGCTGAGAAATGACAGGCGGAATTTATTGAGATACAAACAATCAAAATATAAGTACATGGAATGCACATATACTGATCGGGTACACAAAGACAGGAGTAGAATATGACATTGACAAATTAAGTAAATAACCGATATTGACATACTCAGAAGAATCGCACCTCGTTTGACTACATACAATACAGGAATTAGGGCCGATCGCAACACAATGGGTCGAAGTACACCCCAATTAATATATGGACCAAAATTCATAACAACTCACAGAAGCTCCAATCAGAATGGTGCTGGTGAGCCTATGAAACTACACATGCACTGCTTAGACTGAACTGGCCACCACTGCACACTTTTCTGATGTTCGCATGGGTGTCTCAAGCGCTGATAGCGTACGATTAGGGTTTCGAGTCCTGAACCTTACTTGTCACTGTAGACCCACATGTCAGTAAGTCGTATTCATTTTGTAGGCCTCTCGTTATGGCCACTTCTTCCTCAAGCAATTTGATGGATGCCGACATTTTGTATTCGCCCCATTGTGTATTCACAAGTTTATCTGAACAGTGTCGTAAAGATCAATTCAGATTAAATAAAGTAGATACGGGCTTGGACTCTTGCTAATCATACTTCGGCCATAGACTAGATAGTCAAGGCAAAGAAGACAATCTCCACACAAAAGCATACACAAGTACCAATACTGTTGCAAGAGAACACAAACAGAGAGAAACACTCCACACAATAACAGCAAACAACTCAAACAGCTTACACACATTTAATGGCATCGCCTGGCACAGCTACGCTCGCGCCTTTGGTGATTTTGTGTCCGTCGGAGAGACGCTCCAGATAGCAGGCGTTCGTGCCCTGCTGTTCAATAACCACACCTATCCTACACTTGTTGCCTTTTAAGCGGGCCGCAGCGAACGTGGCGGTTGTGTCGTTGACCAGCGCGACAATCGGATTCTCTACTCGCCTGATATGTGTGGGTGTGAGAGGGGCGATGATGGATGTTACCGTATACACTACAGAGGATTAGAGGTGTGGACTAGGCTAAAGATAAGCTGAAGTCAGCGCCAATTTAATGACAACAGGGATATGCCCATCACCAGTAGAGACACAGCATCAAGCAAGCAAATTGTACCAGCGACAGCGAAATCTAACCAAAAGAACCTAACAACCCAGGTGTTCTTTCTGAATAACGCTTTGACAGTGACAGTATAGTCCACATACTTTTTCCTTAGCTCGGCAGTCAATAGATCGTTGAAGTCTTTCCCGATAGCATCAGGCAGGTCATATCCCTTGGTCCAGCCAAGTATCGTGCCTTGAAAGTATTTTTTTTGAATAAGAAATGAGAAACCATAGTCACTCTGTCTTCTATTGAAGGAATTCCGGCAGAGCCAAACCAAAGTGACTGGCGTCAAAGATGAATTTATCAGAAATAACGCGCACAGGTTACACTTTAGTGCATGCTACACCGCATTGTCTCGGTACAAATGGAGTACATGGTTGCTATTGGTCGCCACATCAGAGTACACCAAACGACAAATACAGCAGAAGACTTACCTCGCGAGCGTTCCGTTTGATTATAGGGCTGAGGGAAACTCACACTGATTGGCACCTGTGCGTCTTGGGCATTAACGAACTCTGGGAAGTGCGTCGCGATGCAAGATGCGTACAGGGCAAAAAGATTCTGTGATCGGGAATTGGTTCATGCATGAGCAGTACCAATATGAGATTGTCAATCGGTGGGTTTAGGAACGGCGATCTTGGACTGCTCAGATGGTATCGTGAATTGGGGTGGCTTGTAACTTGATGCCATCTGACCACAGAATGCACGGTCGAGACTGACCAAGTGTACCACTCACTTACTGACGCTCTAATAAGAATCATATGGCGTGTCGATAAGCAAAGCACAAAGCGACAGCTGCGCAGGCACTTACTTGGGATTTTCCCTTTTGGAACATATCAGGAACGGCAAATCGTTTCCTGCGAGACACCGAGATTTGTTTCTTGCTCGACAACGTCGCGAGCAGCAGTTCAAAGCAGTCCGGCTGAATATCCAAAACCACATAGGGCCCTGGAGACAACCGCTTGAGCCTGTGGAAGGACGGGTATGGAATGGGTCGGTTAGAACAAGAACACCATCACGGGATCGTCAACAATTGCGAGTACATATACGCGTAGTTAGAGGATGTGTACATTCCGCTGGGTTGAAACTATGGGATTTACCAGCGCACTATTCTCATCACAACAATGTCCCAGAACGAAGACTGCAGAGTGATATACACGACCATTGCATTACTGCAACAACAATTCAAGTGCGGCAGCCAGCAAGTACGCTAGAAAGTCATCTCATCCCATGGAAACAACACGCCAGTTATGTCCCCGCCGCAAGGGATGTCGGCAGGTATTCGAGACCACCCACACACGTATGGCTATAAGGCGAGTGCATTATTCTGCGAGGTAATCGTAATCGCAATGTCATCGCCTTCGATACTCTACTACCACTACCGTGCGAACATTTCACAACACATCTCAGAGTTGCTATGGGGGGAAAACTCACAGCACATACTGAGAATGGGATCTTATTTTCTCACGAGTGACATGATCCAATGCAAAGACTGCGCACACAACAATGCGTACGATATCCATTCCGGCCTAGGTGTCACAGCTATGACACACAGCTTACAAATCAGTGCATATACATACCCAGTGCCGCTTGAAGCGAACGTTTCAATCATCTTCAGCTCCGCGCTTTCATCTAGTTGTCAGTCCGAGCAAATCGAATCGTAATATCAGAACAATAGAATTTTCTCAAGTGCTATTTTGCCAAACGTTACCCAAGTAAGTCCGTTCTATCAGCGTATACACTATGGACCATTGGTTAATTCAGTGCATCCCACCTCAGCACAAAATAAGTTTTCTCAAGTACTATTTTTCTAAACGCTACCCAATTAAGTCCGCTCTACCAGCGTATTTACTACAGCCGAACGCCATGACGATGACATACCATGTGCTGTAAGGCCTTTCTCTGCCTCGTCTGTGAATCTCTGGCGCGCCTTGGTCAAGTCTTCCGTCGCTATGGCATATTTCTACAGCGCGAACACAGGTCGACGGGGAGATGGATTCAATCAGTGAAGAAATAAAAGAAAATTGTTCTGAATATAAGTACACCACTGCATGATTCGCTGATAACACTCGCGTGGCATATGTGTGCTGTGAATTATCTGGTGCTTTAATCAACGAAGCACCGAGCAAACACAACCACCAGAAGTTCGCAGCCACACATGATTCAGATACTGGACCACGCGTAACAGCATTGAACCTTTTTGGCGTATCTAACTACATATCCACAAGCACCGCCCCCAAAACTAACGGATTGCCAACTGAGTCTGCCGCCGTATGGCAACGATCTACCAGTCGTATAGGTACATATGCCTCCACAAACGAAACGCGATAACAACCATACAAGCATTTTACGACTGGGCGCTTCTGTGTTTTTGACCATGAGAAGATTCGAGCTACATTGTGCAATACACAACGTGGGCCTGTCGAGCCACAGCTGAAACGTAGTGTGTATAAATACCCACCTCTGAGAATCTCCTGCCAATCTCCATTAAACCTTCGACAGGGTCCTGGAAGAAATGAGTGCGATACTATTAATATAATAAACTATCCGCCTGATTAGATAGCACTTCGAAATGTGTTCCGTGAAGGCTGCACAGGTAACACAGTCCCCGAGCGAGTCGCGAGTGGCTCAGATTGGCTACTATTCCCCGTGGTATCTCAAAATTGTGTACTCCATACATATATTAAAGTGTGACACTGTGAAACCCGTACCTCATACAAGCAAGACACGAACCTTCGAATATATGTATTTCCATACTGGACAGAGCGAGATTAGACAGGGATGCAAAATGCTAAATAAATGCGTATCCGTATACGTGTACGTATATATATATATATATATATATATATATATATGTGTGTGTGTGTGTGTGTGTGTGTGTGTGTGTGTGTGT
>NW_014040530.1:172779-173785 GCF_001186125.1 Sphaeroforma arctica JP610
GAGTTGGGTGTTGAGTGAGTGTGTGTGTGTGTGTATGGGTGTGTGTGTGTGTGTCTGTGTGTCTGTGTGTCTGTGTCTGTGTCTGTTTCTGTGTATGTGTATGTGGTTTATATGTGTGTGTACTTGTGCGTGCGTGTTTGCTTGCGTGTATAAGTATTTGTGAAACCATGAACCAAGATCCATAAACTTAGTGCGAGGATGATATCAAATTTTGAGTTCGTTAACATAACAGAATTCAAATTGCCCATTCTGGGTACTGGGGTTATTAAGACACGCACCTGTCGCGCAATACGTGCATATTTCGTTCTATGTACCCTCACGCAATTTATGCACAGGAACGATTGTACATACCTGTACAATGCACGCTACTATGAAGGAGCTATAACAATCAATACAAAAAAGGTCACAGAGATTTCCTACCTCAGATTCTTCGACATGTCGATTCAGCCACATGTCCAATAAAGCCATAGAAATGATTCCCGCGGCCATACCAGCAATGATGGCCACATTGGAGGGTAGGGAAACTCCCTCTTTTGTCATTTTGACAGGTACTTATTAAAAGATACTGCTTCTGTAAACTATACGAAGTCAAAGCATTTCAATACTTTTTAAATGTATATGGATGGTGGCGCACTACGCAGTTGGTGAAACCAACTACAGTTGTCCTAGTAATATGTGTAGTCACACGGACATATAGTGTGGACTATGGAGTGAGTGGACAATCCGAATGCTCATAAACTCAACAATCAGATATGTAAATATTTTACTATATTTCTAAATAAATATTGACCGACGTCTGTACAGACCAGTGTACACATAAATATTTATATTATATATGGCGGGTAGCGGGACAGAAGACTCATTCCAATAGGAATTAAGTTGCTACTTCGAGTCTGAACTGTCTTACGTGCTATTTGGCAATATCGCGACCACTTGCATTCTGCCGTGTAGGCGAAGGTATTTATTTATTTTATTTGACTATCCACACAAGAAGACTCCAAGAACT
>NW_014040530.1:177363-182119 GCF_001186125.1 Sphaeroforma arctica JP610
ACATATATATATAATATATATTATATATATATATAGTGTGTGTGTATGTATATATATATATATATATATATATATATATATATTTATATATGTATGTATGTATGTATATATATATTCACTGCTAGTTGGGGACAGTAGTTTTTCAGTTGTTATTGAGTCGTAAAGTATCTTCATTTTCCGGCTTTCGTTATGGACGAATACACTCTTTAGTGAAATTTGCATAAGCAATTGTACTGTTTTGCCTTGTTTTATACCGTTTTTCAATCCACCCACTTCACAGTACTTCGGTTTCACGCCGGTTTCCTTCACGGACGGCGTAACTAATGCCATCAATGACGCTGTATTTGAGGCCATCGATGAGCTGCTGGTGGTCCAATTAAAAAGGGGTGTGCCTAAAGACGTTGCTGTTAGCGACCTCAAAAATGTACTCGCCAAATTGCAGAGCGCTATTGACCGCAATTTCGATTTATTTGAGCTTTACGCTCTGGCAAATATTTTTCACATACCGGAGGGTGTATGGATTCCCACAGACAAGGTAACAATATACGGCACGTACATATATATTCTCGCGTGTGTGTTACCATAGATATACTTTGTAACACAATTGATGCTAACCATTGAACGCTTGTAGGTGATCTCTCATTAAATGCTTTCATTCGGTTGTATTCCTACATCCTGCAAAGCGCAGTTGTGGTCTCCTCCCTATTCATTCCTGTCTATGTATTTTCTTATCATTTGGCAATGGTGCAACAGACTGCTGTAAATACGTATGGGCGCACGGAAGAGCAAAATATCGACGATGAAGTACAGCGGTTAAAGTCTGCAATCAAAACAGTATGTTAAGTGCCGAAGCCATGATTACACTGTATGAGTGAGCATGCTCCTTCTCTGCTAGTCCCGATATGTTTGTAAGCTTGGCCTTCTCTTGTTGCCACGTATTATATTCAAGATGAGCGGCTGTTTTGTCTCTCATCTCGTCGCTACAGCAGCTAGTACTATCTATCGTAAAATAATGTACAAGGCTTTTTGGGCTTGCGACTTTTCCTCAATCCGTTTCATCAGATTAGGTGAGTGTCGCTTCGTAACATTCGTCCAGTGGGGCAGGCAGAGACACATCTTCCCGGGATGATACATGTTTCGCTTGTTCACTTCATTATAGTCATGGTAGTGGTGGGAAGGTTGTTAATAGTGTGTTTTCTACACTGATCAAACTTCATTCGTGTCGCAGGAGAAGATGCGACAGGCAGTCCTGGAAGTAGAAGGGATCAAACTGGAGGAGGCAAAAGTGACCCTTACAAAATTAACCCAGAAGATAGACGCGTTGACCAAGCTGTGCGTGGAAAACGATGGTACAGTGGTTGTTTTGTGCAGATTTTATGCGTTTGTAAGGGCTGATTTAGCTTGGTTTGTTAGCGATATTGCTGTAACTCTGACTGTGAAATGGCCCAACATAAGCAATAAGCGTTGCTCTCTGTGCGTACTGATATTCGTGAAATTTGGGTGAGTATAAGTTACGTCCAGTGCTTACTATATTGCTACTTGCGCCTTCATCAGCGTGTATACTGTATGTGCCTGATTCAACGATTACGTAGAAAAGGTCAAACCCGCTGTTAGTTGCCATGGAAAAACTAATCTAGCCTTCAAAACGGATCTTGCGCTCTCACCATAATTGAGTGTCTCCCCGCTTGTTCTGAAGAAGCGCCAATCGCTATAGAACTTCAGCAATTTCTCTACATTGTGACTGGTGCTGGTCTTATCCAAACACCCACACTACCGTGAATACCCAATCACATTCCCTCTTCATAAACCTGATCCTGTATTCAACGGCACCTCCACGTGCTCAGTCCAAAATATCGGCGAGCACGTTGCCTTTGTGTGCGAGTCCGCAAATGAGCTGCAGAAAGAAGTAGGCAATCTCATGGCGGCGAGGCGGGCGGGTCTACGCCCACGCGCCAAGAAACAGGCTGGCGTACGACCACAACATCCCGTACAAGCATTGTCATCTAAGGATGTACAGGTATGTCTGTCAACGAAGTTTCAGGCCCATTTACACCTGTGTCTGGCCATAGTCGCGGCCGCAAGCACGTACGTCATTCGCTGCACCGATGGTTTCAGTGGCAGTCGGTACATTTGTGGCTTTGCGATTTAATCTGCGCTGGGTCATGAGTATCTTATTAGTTGCCTTCAGTAGCCTGAGATACGCTGAATTCTGAATTCTGTATTTGATAAATCTGTATTTGATAAATCTGTATTTGATCCTGTGCAAAGGGCTGTAATTGCATGGCGATACTCATGCGTCCGCAAGACATTCACAAGTGCGCTTCTACGTAGATATTCTACGCATATGGAGTTCATCTGGGTTGGCGCAAACACATGCATCCATCAAGAGACGTATGTGATCAGTGGCTTTGGGTCTACCAACAGCTTCCCCAGAATATATGGCAATTGAGGCCATCCACAGGGCAAAAGAGGCTACCGTGTAGCATAGCTATGTGTCCTAGTTCCCGTTCGTTCTAACCCGTTCCTATCTCACTTGTGAAACACTCCAGACTTTGGCCAACGTGCTGGGGTGAATATGATACGGAAGCAAATTCCCGCCCGTACAACACACTGAGGCCAGGCCGGTACACTGTTTAATTATCAAACCCTAAAACAATCCGCCACACTTTGATAGAACAAACGTCCTGCAGAAGAATATGTACGCCCTTTGCTGAAGTGCAAGACGGTAACACCGGCGCGTAACCTGGCTCATCAGATATTGAATTGGTTTGAAAATACCCGACATTGCTCTCATCAGTTTGAGATTTTGTATGTATATACCTGTATATATGTACACATATATACATAAATGTTTTATATACATGCATATATGTACATATACACATACACGTATATCAGCACCAGAATAGCCATCCCGAGCTTATAGAGGGAATAAAATACAGGTTCGTGTACAAAAAGCATCCAAAAACATATACCGAGTGTTACCAGGTCACTGAGTATGTATTCATGAATGCTGACATCCCGTGCACAAACGCAAGAGACACTCCCGAGTACAAGCTAAATTTCAGATAAAAATATATTCAATAAAAATATAGTTAAAATATAAGGGATGTACACGTTGTAAACTTTAATCGAGATCTTTTAACCCTTAATACAACCGAAAGAGTGTCACGATGACAAAGGACGGCAAACTGACAAGCCCGAAATTGTAGTAATTCTATACATGTATACATGTACACGTATATACATACATGTATATTAGTACCAGAAGAGTCATTTCGAGTTTATATAGTGAACAAATACAGGCACAAGTACAAGAAGCATACAAATGCTACCCCTGAGACATATACCGAGAATAGCAGGCCACTTGAGTATGTATTTATAATGCGAACACTCCCTCTACGATTTTAATTTCGGTTAAAATGTATTGTTAATCAAGATATAGGTTAAATATAGGCGATACACGAGACGTTGCAAACTTTAATCGAGATCTTCTAGCCCAAAATACAGTCGAAATAGTGTCACGATGCCAAAGGACGCCAAATTGCCATATCCTGTAAAAAGTTCCACTCAGTGTTGCAGATATAAATGTCCGAGAGAGTCATAAGCGCTTGTGTTGGCCCGCCCGTACATCCACCCGGATCGGATAACCGTTCCTTAGAGTGCCGGATAGTGTACAGGTTTTTCTTGATTGACCTCCTTCGGCAGCTTACCCTGTGCTTTCAACTCGTCGTGTCGATCCATGATAGCCTCCATTCTCCCAACCTATACAAAAACATTGGCATGTTGATTATATAAACAGTGGTGAAGAATTCAGCGCTGTCACAAAGACGCAGACCGCGACAATAGGACACACAATAGAGCAAGAGGGTATGTGTATACGATTCGCTACAAACTGTGGCTGCCTTCCTGAGATAGTTGCTGATTGAATGGTCACAGGTAAATTATGCATCTGTTTCCAAACAACATTCGGGAGTTCGTGTATATCCTGTAAGCCGAGCGCCGGAAACAGACATGCCCTATCTTATTCACATGAAGAGCAAACACTCAAACGGGTTGTTAAACAAAGCTTTGACAATGGGATTGGCTGTAGAACCAGCCGTTACTGACACATGCATACACAGGCACATACGGTCACGCAGCTACATTATCAATTTATTATATGGTCACTGAGGATGTGAGAACAGGTTAAGTGAGGTGAAACAGACATCACAGAAAAAAAAGCGAGTATACGAAAGTTGGATGGGGATGTGCAAACATCTTCGCGGTGAGTAATTCCATACCTCCTTACGGTGGTAAAGACACTCCATGTAGTCCTCATATTCCAATTGACACTCTCTTCCGCGGGCCTGATCTCGCATACATCCTGAAATGGTTGGATAAATAGGCATATGAGTAAACAATATGAAAAACGAGGACAAACTTACAATCGAGTTAAAACAAATTTGTGCTTCAGAGGTTTATAGAACAAAGGCATCATATGCCCACGACATGACAGTTTTTTCAACCTACACAAAGAAGAACACCGACACAATACATTGTAAACCCACACAAATCAAAACTGAATAGTTCTTAAATCCACAATATAAATATACATATATATATATATATATACATATATATATATATGTGCGTGTGTGTGTGTGTGTATGTGTGTGTGTGTGTGTGTGTGTGTGTGTGTGTGTGTGTGTGTGTGTGTGTGTGCGAGTGTGTGTGTGTGTGTGTATGTGTGTGTATTTATATATTTATACATATA
>NW_014040530.1:185146-198707 GCF_001186125.1 Sphaeroforma arctica JP610
ATATATATATATATATATATATATATATCTATATACTATATATATATATATCTATTGTGTCGATAGATTGCAAGACACCTCACTTACTAGTCGAATACACGCCCACCGCTTCATACAATGGTGGCGTTGATTCACACATTAGAAGACGACGATGAGTTCTTGGCCTTGCACGGGGAGGAGAGTAGCGATTCTGAATCGGAAACAAAGAGCAAGAAGAAACAAGCAAAGAATAAAAAGGTAGCAAAAGGCGAAGAGGCATGGAACGACGACTTTGCATTCCGTCCGGAGGACAATGCTTTTGCCGTCACAAGTCAGAGCTTAGGAGAGAAACGTATGATGAACTACATGCAAACGAAACGATCAACCATAGCTGCTGAGGTATGCTGCAACTAAAGATCTGTATCAGTTGCTACATTTATATCATATATGTCAGAATAACGTTTTGAAAGCCAATTTTCTCGTATGTGCTCATGATTCAGTATTTAAACAGTGTTTAGATATATATATATATTTGAAATTAACTATATTTATGACCGTAATATACGTATATTTATACACGTATATATATATATATATATATATATATATATATATATAGAATGTATAGATATGGGATTGGTTTGTGTGTACGATTTGTGTGTGTCTGTGCAAGTTATATATATATATATACATATATATATATATATATAAATATACATATACATATATATATATATATATATATATATAAATAATTCGCTTATATATATGCATATATGTTTGTGGGTGGGCGGGTTAGTGGGTGCGTATATATATATGTAGATTTAGATATAGATAAAGATATAAACATATTTTGTACATATATTTATATATATATATATCACATTTATGCATCTATTTATTTGTATATTGAATATTTAAATGTACACCTATGCATGACTACAGATATATGTATATGTATCCATATATGTGTGAATGGGGGTCTGTGCGTATGCGTGTGGGTCTGATACATGTGCTTGTTTGTGTGTGTGTTTGTCTATTTGTATGTATTTGTATGTTCATATATATTTGTATATTTACCAATACATTTACTATATATATATATGTGTGTGTGTGTGTGTGTGTGTGTCTTCCTCTGTATACACATCGCCTTTTAACGTATCACTATGATTTTATGCGAATTGGTACCCATGTAGAGATGGAGAGGTCTACTTCTTTTGATAGTCATGAAGATTGTGTATATTGATACGAGCCGCTTGCGTTCTATAAACATTTCATAACGGATGCGTGTATCTTATGTCATATGATACATAAGCTATTAAAGTATCTAAATTTGTATAGTGTGTATACATCTTGCGTCTATAATGTTTCGTTGGCGAGTCTTCCAAATATTGATATGCATGTCAATATACTCTGTCATAGATAAAATAATGTGTCACTTGCCAATTGATTCTATTGTTTTTCGAACAATTCTATCAAAAATAGGGTGGTTCCGATTATGACAATCCCTCTGATGCGGATAGCGACAGTGACGAAATTTCCGATGAAGAGGAGGATGTTGTGGAGGGTCAGGGCACCACAAAAGAGGTCAAGAGTACAAAGAAAGTCCAGAGCAAGAAACCTGCGGTGACTCAAGAAGTGAGTGAGGCTAAGCCTGAGCATCACTTCAGTGATTCTGAGGAGGAGGAAAGTGAAAGTGATAGCGACGACGATACCAATGGAACGAAGGATCATGAGTCTGTGCAATCTGGTTCCAGCCAGCAGAAGAAGTCTAAGAAGGACAGTTTCTTCTCCAAAGCACCAGAGTTGGCCAGTGTTATTGATTTTCAAGATATGAATTTGTCCAGACATCTTCTGCGCGCCGTGACCTCTATCGGATATGTCACACCCACTCCAATTCAATCGAAAGTCATCCCTTTGGCGCTTATGGCAAAGGATATCTGTGCCTGTGCGAGTACTGGTTCGGGTATGTTTACACCCAAAGGCGCTATTGGTTTTATATCGTTTTCATGGTATCTGTCGATGCGGTATCTGATCATTGCGTAAACGCATGTTCGTATCTACTGTGTTTCTTTTTATAACAAAAGTGCACCTAACATGTACTTGTGCTCTTTTGAAGTGTTTGTACTTTTGGGCCAGCACCTTTACCAATCATCGGATGCGTATAGAGTAGCGTCACCCATGCAAATGCAAGTACAGTACTATATCCTGCAATTATATATCTCTGCTTCAGATTTACTGATCTCGAACCATACATTCGACTCAATCTTTGCAGGTAAAACGGCCGCCTTCATGCTTCCTGTGCTCGAGCGTCTGATGTATCGCCCCCGCAACAACCCCGCCACACGCGTGTTAGTGCTGGAGCCCACCCGTGAATTAGCGGCGCAGTGTCGTGATGTTGCCGTAAAGCTAGCACAGTTCACGGACGTTACCTTCAGTTTGATTGTTGGAGGTGTGGCTGATAAGAGTCAGAAAGTGGAGCTGCGCAACAGACCGGATGTGATCATTGCCACCCCAGGGCGATTGATTGACCACGTGCACAACACTCAGAGTTTCGATCTGCAGAGTATCGAAGTGTTGATCATGGACGAGGCTGATCGGTGAGTTTGGCTTGTTTTGCCGTTGCTAAAACTTGTGATAGCTACTTGTCTTTGTGTTTAGATACTTCAGGGTCATATCTGACCGTATGCCAGTCTACTTTCACGCATCTATTTTTTTTTGCAAATAGAAAATAGCTGTTTCTGTACATTTGTACTGGTTGCATGCTCTCAAAATTGATGTGATGATATTTCTAGATATACTCATGCCTGTTTCCTCATTTTTTTTTAGACAATGGCCATTTACACATTTAATTGTAAACCGGTGTGCATTGACCTATGATGCCTAATCGTTAGAATAAGTATTAAATGTTCACAATTGGTTATTTCCAGTCTTCTCGAGCTTGGTTTCCGTGACGAAGTTGATGAGATTGTGCGCAAATGCCCTAAGGGCCGACAAACCATGTTGATTTCCGCCACCATGACCGACGAAGTTGACCAGTTGGCTAACTTGTCGCTACACCAGCCTATCCGCCTCTTTATCGACAAGAATACAGGTGAGATCTATCTGAATTGTGGCTCGTAGTGTTCTCTTCCGCTTTTTCTTTCAATTGCAGAATACTCGCCGAGATGCGACTACATTATTAAAGCTACCAACCATAGGATCCTGGGGTATTTCATGTTCGTTCAGATTCGTATTTTTGCCGTACAAACGTCACGTCTCGTGGCTCAGTCATCTTCAACGCTTAATCAACGTTTGCTTCCTTCCCATCGTATCTTTACCCCAGACACGGCTGATAACCTTATACAAGAGTTCATCCGTGTGCGTAAGGCTAAGGAGGGAGATCGAGACGCTATCTTACTAGCACTGTGTAAGCGCTCGTTCAAGACCAAGACCATCATCTTTTTCCGGTCGAAGGCCGCTGCTCACCGCATGAAGGTTATATTCGATCTTGTTGGTATTTCAGGTGCCGAACTACACGGTATGTCTTGGTTAAAGAACACGTTCAGCCATACCTTGTGGCTTGCGAGTCAACTGCTCGTTTGACAAAATAGTGTGTGCGCTTGACCGCGTCGCATCGATGTAGAGCACCAATGAGGCCATGTGCGTGTTGATAGCATTCCGGCCCGTCACGTTCATTATGCATAGTTCCGTGCATATTCATCCAATTGCTACTTCATGTGCCTGATTACTATCTAATCTACCCCATGGGGCCCGGCATTATGCTCGTAAATGAATGCACAAAGTTCTGGTGCTGTCTGCAATGCTATCCTTCTCAATCCTTGTCATTTGCCACATACAGGTAATCTCACTCAGCTCCAACGATTGGAGTCTCTAGACAAATTTAAGCATGGTGAAGTGGACTTTTTGCTTGCTACGGACCTTGCGGGACGAGGTCTAGATATCGTGGTATGTCGCTTGATGTCGAAACGATAATACATTATTTGTCTGCATTCTATATTTGTAGAGTCAGTTTCAGTTTTCACGTCTGCGGGAGCGTGCATTGGGTACAGGCTCACACTTTTAACAAGGCTGCTTCTCTACCCTCCCTTTTACCCTACCAAACACCATCGCCATATAATGTTCACCTGTAGCGCGTAGTGAAGAATATTCAGACAGCTCTTATATACGGTATCACTTACACTTTGCAATGCATATCGCTGGTTTCCACAGGGAGTGGATGTCGTCATCAACTTCACAATGCCTCACAACTTGACACAATACATCCATCGTGTGGGGCGTACGGCCCGTGCTGGGCGCAAGGGTCGCGCCGTGACACTCGTCGGTGAGGGCGAGCGTGCGCTGCTCAAGGAGGTTGTAAACAGCGCCAAAGTGGGTGTACTCAGTCGGGTGGTGCCGGCCACTGTGGTGGACAAGTACCGTGCGCGTGTGCAGAAGATGTCTGAGAGCATTAAGGAGGTGATGTTGCGTGAGAAGGAGGAACGAATGATGGATGTGGCCGAGCGCGACGCGAACAAGGCGCAGAATCTGATCAAGCACGAGACCGAAATCTTCTCACGGCCTGCACGCCAGTGGTTCCAGACCATGGCTGGCAAACAGGCGAGTAAGGAACAGGGTAAGAAGGCGTACGAGGGACGTGAGAGTGAGGACGATGACGAACCTGAGGCGGAGAGTGCTGCACACCACACGAGGACAGATAGTGTAAAGGTGCCGTTGGGTGATATGAGTGATCTGAAGGATATTGAGAAACGCACAGGGGCTAATCGGGCACAGAAGCGCAAGATGGCAGCGAGTATGGACGAGGATGGCATGCATGTAGGGCTCATGGGCAAGGCGGTGCGAGACGCGAAGAAACAGAAGCGAACACCCAGGCTGACGATGTATGAAGAGGAGGTGGCGACGAAGAACAAGAGGCAACAGGGCAAGAATGCAAAGACTTGGAGGACTGTTGGGTTTGAAAATGACCTCACGGACACGAGTAAGAAGAATGTACAGGCTCTCAGGAGCTCTGGGTCCGCGATCAGTGATCACGGCGCGAGAAAACTGTCGAAACGGGATGCGGATACGAAGAAGGCGTCGGACAAGAGTGAAAAGCAACGCAGACTTAAGGAGTTGCGCTCGACTAAGGGTAATAAGCAATTCAAGTCGAAGAAGAAACACAAGAGACGATAGATTGTACGCAAAAGGTGCAGAGATGAGCGTAGGATAACCGGTGTATATAGCAGCGCTGCTGCAAAATGAAGCAATAAAATCGTATATGTGAAACAATGGTGCAACTGCTAAATAAAATAGATCGTCTCATGTAAGGTGTCCCCGGATCACACTCGAGGCGTAAACTGTATTTTCCCAATACTTTTGGGTTATAACATGCTCATGCGCCCCTAAGCGATTCCAGCGGGTAATACTACCCCAGGTAGTTTGACACAATGCTGCATAGATTGCAGAAGCGTTGATCTGGATAAATTCGCGATTATATTCCATGTATAGTGATCCTTGAGCCACTGCTGATAAAGTTCCGAATTAGTGTTTGCGATACTGCATTCACTTCACGCGTGTGAACAATTCATACTTCTTATTTTTACTCACTCTAACAGGCGGAACAGACGTTTAAAAATTGAATTGAAAAGGTAGATTTTAATTCAAAACTACCGTATCAGTAATGTCCCTAATGCATTTCAACTGCGATGAACTGGTTTACTTTTCAATTTTATATTAATTAATTATTTCCACCAAACTAATTGAGATAGGCAGACCCTATTTTTTTCAGATGAGGATAATACAATTGAAAAATAGTACTAAATATTCATATCGCCCAGATATGAAGTGCTATATTGTTATCGAGCACAGAAAGCTCTGTGACTTTGCGTAACTGGAACCAACGAAAGCCGAAACACTGGTCGTGGCCCCAGCTGCGGCAAACCATCTTCAGACCCACTCCTTTACTCGTCAGATACATTTACCTTGGCTACACCCTCAGTGACATTTTGGACGTCCTAGAAGCGTATGAAAAATGAAGTAGAATTTCCTTTAAATACTATGTAGAAAGTCACACGAGTACATTGATCCCAAATTCTCTGCGCATAATCAGGTTTCGATGGGCAGAACAGAATGTTTCCAAAACGAAAGTCAAGCCTCAAGCCCATAGCAAGCGCACAAGCATACAAACACGCGCCATCTGAAAAAAATATACTCATGCGAATTGGCCCAACCTACTTGCTCCCAAAATCCCAATAGCTCCGTTTCAGACTCGCATACCTTGTCAGCATCCTTCGGGGCGTCCTTCGATCGCTTATCAGCCAACCTCCTTTCGATCTCAGCCTCCTTAGCAGCCGTATCAATAGGTTTGGCAGCACCGAATGGGTTGCTCTTTGCACTACCACCAGAAGCGGCAGCAGGCGCACTCGACTCCACTGGCTTGGTGCGGGGGGCTATCTTTAGTTTGGGTCGTTCAGATGGTCTGCAAACGAGGAGCAACAATGAGATATAGGTACGAACTGGCAACCGCAATCTCGTATATGAAGCCTCGTGAAATATCCAGCATACAATGTCTACTGCAACCAATGTCTACTGCAACCAATGTTTGGCTGAACCAAATTTGAAACAGTACACACAAACCGAATCGGGCCAACTTCGCAGATATAAGAAATGAATTCAGATGCACGCACACGCACACGCACACTAATTTACTGGAAATAGTCCATGCCAGCGAGGTGTGTGACAACCACTCTGAAATTTTATACAGCAAACTACATGCCTTGCACCCACACCACGTATCAATATATTCACCCACAAATACCGAAGGAGAAGAGATCTATTACAACCCCACAACCTACCCATCGTCCCTGCTCGATCCGTACGAGTCGCCGCCGCTGCCTCTCCAGCCACCACCACCACCACTACCATATTTGTCACCACCGCCACCACCATATCGGTCACTGCCACCGCCGCCGTATCTGTCACCACCACCACGACTTTCGTAACGGTCGCCACCATATCTGTAGACGGGTAAAGAATTGTTGAGGTGAGGAATAGAAACATGAATGATTGAGCTACGTTACATTCATGCAAATCCGTGAAAAAAAATATACGAGATTGATTTTAGATGTCAGGATGACAGAAGACAAAAGAGCTGCAAAAAATCGTTCCAATCGAATGTGAGAGCGCCTGTGAACACCTTTTCATAACTTCTGCATGCGAACATGGTAAGTGTGCTCGACATTAATGTAAACCAGCAGTAATACACAGTATAAACACATGCTCGCCGTGATTGGGAAGATCCACGTACCTATCACCACCACTCCTGTCGTTGTAGCTGCGACCGCCACCGCCTCCACTGTATCTGTCACCTCCGCCACCACCTAAGAAAAATTTAAAGATCGCGAGAGATTAGAAAGTATAAACGTCTGACTGATGGTAATACTTGATAAATAAGTATAACCAAATGCGGCTATTTCAAAGACCAATATGTTCCATGGTAAACTTTAGTACGAGAGCTTCGAATAGTTGACACAATACGACAAAACTCACTACTAATGATCGCATATGGTACCAACTAGAAGCGAAAACGAAGACTTGGGCGTTGTCCAAATCAATAATTCGATGATATATCAGCATGTATTTATAGCCATACCTCCGTCATTCCGCCTCCAGGGGCTATCTGTCGCACGATCATTCTCAGGCTCGCGCTGTTCGAAACCACCACCACCGCCGCCGCCGCCAGTGCGCCAAGCCTTGTTGGTACGCTCGTCAGCCTGTGCAGTGTCTGCAGGTGAAGATGGCTCTTGTTTGAGCTATCATTGCTATGTATGGGTATGCTGTACAATGTCTGGTGATGGCGTGAAGTGCTAGTGTCTATGTAAAAGTGGGTTGAACGCGATGTTCTGGTGATTTAATACAGCACCTGAATGCACATATCTGCTCTCTGAAGTTGAGAGTCAATTTCGAGAAATACAACATACAGCTTACGAGGCAAGCCTGGCAAACTCAACACAACATGGTGAAATGCCCTTCACGGTTAATTCATTTACCTCTGTCTGAGACTGCGGCGACATCGATACGCACACCACGTCCCATGAGCTGCTGACCAGTCATTGCCAAAGCAGCCACCAACTCATCACGAGTGGAGAACTCAACGTAGCCGAACCCACGGAACTGCATGGTCTCGCGATCGTTCACGGCATGGAAACGAAGAACCTATTGAAAATAAATAACATAGAATATAGGTATTCGTCAATGTCAGTGCTTCTTGGAATGCATGCGTATGGCTTGAACTACTCGAGTTAAAGTAAGTGTCTCAGCTACAACGTATAGGCTGATATTTAGTCCAATTTATCCGACAGGAACTTGCTACGACAATATGCAAACTACGAAGCTATAATCCAAAATGCGTCTGATCGCACCAGTTCACTTGAATAGAGGCTAGCAGCTTGATTGGAAAAGATGTGTGAGAGCAAAGTGCCGTAGAAAGCTAAGACCTGAAATTCACAAAAACTCTCCAACTTTGTAAAGCGAACAAGTGCAGAGGATTTTTGCGCCGATCTTATCCCCGAAGATTTCCATAAAGTCGAAATATACAAGCACACAATACAATACAATACGCTGAAATGAGCACTAGATATAAAGGCACGCTACTCCAATCTAATGAAGCAAACAGAAGAACATTGCCATAGATTTGAATTTGGATGGACACACAGTAAACTGTCATAAGAACATATTATAAATGCAAGCTATCGACATATTACAAAGGTTTACACGTATTTGAAGACATACAGTCATTCCTGAGAAGAACTCGATGATCTCTTGCTCAGTGCAGTCACGGTCTAAATTACCAATGAAAATCTTGAACGGGGCCTTGTCAGGAATAGGAGCTGGCTGAAAGACCAAATAATAAACGATCGAGCAGGTATTAGGTTAGAGATAATAGACTTTCGGGTTTAGTGAATAGTCTAAATGGATTGAATCCTAACATGAAACTATACGAATCACAGCTGTCCTGTCATGATTTGGAATAACATCACCTACAACTTTTAAGGGCATTCAGCTAATTATACACGCGTCGCATTTCCTTTGGACCTGCACACTATAGAACCGACCGTAATTTGACCGTAATTTGTAGAAAACAGTAACTGAAAGTGGTGTTACTACTCAAGACATTTCGCACCGTGGTTAGAGTGCAACACTGGTAATAGAACTAACAATAACATACCTCACGAGGAGCTCGGTCATCACGGTCACCATAGCCGCCGGCACCGTAACCACCTGCAATGGAAACGTAAAATATTATCTATTATCTATTTGATCATCGAGCAACCAAGGACCCTTACGGGACCTTTAGCGACGACAAAAACAATGGAATTGTAGATTGGTGTCTTTGTATATTGATCTTAATCACGTACGAAAGATCATTGACGATAACAATGTACAGTACCCTGAGCTAGATTTCAACAGTATCATGTGTGTGCGACACCATATAACGGGCAACCCTGCAACTGAATTGGATGCTATGCACACCGCAGTCGCAAATGTCCCAAAGTAGTGATACTCAGATTTGTGCCGTAAAAATAGTTCGTGTATATTACTTCGCCCAAAATTACAGAATGGCAGAATGACGAAATACGCCCAAACTACAACTCTTTGATCGTGTGGCCGAAAGGCTTCAATACCATTCCGTTCCGTTCCGCCGAGCTATATATCAAACAAGAGTAGTCTCATCTGCTACTAGCAATATTCGTGCAGTATCTGGCTTCGTAGTGATTGAACACTGCATATCTCGTTAACAAGTGCTAAATATAATCTAAACGAAATCACAGCAATACACGAATCCGCGTGTGAATCACTTTAGGTATGTTGAATAGGTACGACATTACATACCTTGTCGGCCGAAGCCTCCCGAACCGTCACCGTCCTCATCGAAGCGAGCTGCAGCTATTTACACAAACAAGAAAATACACACTTTTCAGTTCGTATGTTCAACGTGGTTAAAATCTATGCAAAACAAAGTGTCGGTGACTGACTAGTTCAGATGCAGCTGATGCAAAGGTAGCTTTCTTGGAGTGAACACATTGTAAAGTCACAGGTGTCGAGTCCCACAAGACAACGAATAAGAATCCAAAACTTTCTACCATCGTTTTCAAATCCCTTATAACCCAGAGGTTTAAATATATCTGGAGAGTTTTCGGATCATTCACGAGACGTATCAGGTGAATACAGAACTGACGGTGCTCGTGTCGAGACCAGCTATAAAGGGCAACAGCAATAGAATACTTTGTACATGACGTTAAACTCAGAAGAAGAAGAAAACAGGAACAGAATGAAGTTGACGATCTGGGCGATAACCCCTTGTCAACTATGAATCATGGTACCTAGGATGTAATAATTCAAAGAAGCACTTAAGAAGCGTAGATAAGCCAAACAGGACGTCCTGGTAAAGATTGGTCTCGCGAGCCTATTCGTGGCACATACATGTTTATATCAACAGTACGAATCAAAGACCTGATAAATCTTACACGGCTAGACAAGTACACTGCCATTATATTTTGAAATAGACCAGCGAGCGCTCATGTTAACGCAGCGTGGAAGAACCACCAATATAGACACGACAAACCATGCACACTCCAAGTTAGATGGAACACATACGTGCTGAAGGCAGAGCAACATCCTTTGGGCCAGGTGCGGGCTTGGCATCTCCTAAGAAGTCGTTCAGTGACAAGGTCACTTTTCCCTGCTTTTTCTTTCCCATGATTGCAGTGATATGTTTGATTGCTCTACTATGGCGCTCCTATATGTTGTATATATATAAATATATTTTTGTATATATATATATTGTATGATATGATGACATTCTCGAACACACGAACGTTCACTTTGACGTGTCAGAATCGATATAGGATGAAACACCTGCAGTCCTGCTGCACGCGGCGCAATCAGATTTTTCTCAAACAACTAGTATTTCTATAAAACTATATTCCTAGGATGAGTACCGAACAGCCACCGACTAACAATTTTATTTTATTTTTTGCGAAAACTTGCATGAAGTCCGTGAAGTATATTTAAATATTTATGTAACTACATATGTACATACTCTCAGACGCCTTGGCTACATACAATTATATGTCGAATAAGTCCAGTTGGAACATCCAAATGAGCACAATCTGAGACCCTCAATCTCGCTTGACATGCTTGTGAGTAAATTTGCAAAAACAAAAAAAAGATCAACCCGCAAAGTATATAATACTGATTAGTTTCCAAGAGTACGTATGTATTTCGAATTTAATATTTATCGCTCGTAGAGATCGGGATCGTCCTCGCCAAAGTCCACTTCTTCGTCGCACATTATATCTGAAGCTACATTTTTGTCCATCTGTTTGTATAGCAAGTTGCAAAAGATGATCAACTTTTAGGCAACTAATTTGAAAACTTGTTTGTGAAGTAATATTCATCGCTTCGCGTACGGATTGATAATTTATCGACAACCATTTCCATGCCACGTTACTGGTCATTGCGTATAATCAATTTTGAAAAAAAAATCGCGGCTACACATCAAATCGTTACGGATGTACTCTCTTGTTTATTGCAAGGCGGCGCCAGCTATTATGTAATAAAAATTGTAATATTTATCATTGGCTATTTGTATTAACATAAAAGTACATACATGTTCTTCTCTAGCTGTAGATCAGCTGTCACGATACGATGAAATATAGACGTACATACTATAGTATTTGTGAATAGCTTTAGAATTAAGAATCACGAAATATGTCATAGAACAAGTCTAGCTTTTGAATTAGGCTGGCTCTAGCACACGACCAACGGATGCTCAAATATTTCACTTGATGGAAATTAAATATACCTATTCCTGCTTCAGAGGATTTCGAGCTACAATGAACTGGAAAACAGAGAAACCAACATGATGAATACAACTGCAAATTTGGTAAAAACGATAATCAATTTTTACGTGTTGTTAGAAAAATGCGGCCGTCTACATAAACCAGCGCGAATTCAGCTCCGATTTCGGGACCCAAAACGGAACACCTACCGGCTACAAGCACTTATATACACTAACAACACACAACCCCAGTCCATCCACCCATACCGATTTCCTCTTAGCTGTCAGTCTGACCTTCTTCGCCGACGGCGCTGATGTAGGCTCCACCGGCTCGGCTTTCCTGCGCTGTCTGCTCTGTGCAGAGGGTCCCGTAGACCTAGGTTTCCTCTTAACTTTTCCCCGAGAATTACTACTGACTTGGTCGCCAGATCTCCTTGTGGCTGCACGTTTCTGTATCAATCTCTCACCCCTCCGCCGATTCTCGCATTCATTAACGGTTTTGATATGCGCTTCTTCCGCGGCGCGGTCGTCGGCGAGTTTGTCTTTCAGTCGTTTAATCAAGAATCTGAGGTGGATGTGTCGGTGTGGCGTCAGATCGTGACAGTCACCGATTGCGTACTATGCACTGACACGCCAATAGGAAAGTACCATCCTGTCTAATAACAGTTGAGACAGAACAGATGATAGCACAAATTCTAGGAGTCGCACTAATTTGCGATAAATAGCTATGCGAGCATTCAAAACGCCCTACTTCGGTTCGAATCAGCTAAAGCAGCCCTTCAAGGCGCAGATGGGTGCAGATTACTTCTGCTTTGCTATAAACACGAACATAGGTGATGAGAATATCAGCCACAAGCGTTTTGTGAATACGTCGGTACAAATATTAAGACGATACTAGCCCTACTATCAGTAACTTCCCGAAGGGCATCAGAAATGACGCACTTTGCTTCCTGATTGGTATTTTGTACATAGAAAGCAAATACCCGACAAAAGTATCTACACGTTAATATGTACTTTACGACAACGTCGGAGCTCGCACAATAATCAGACTCGCTTCACATACTTCCTTTCAGCGACAAGCGTAGCTATCGTCTTTTGAGAACAATCCAGTTGAAACTGGGCCGAAGCATTACTCTGCAGCGTTGGATTGGATAAAAGATGTGATGTTTTAGTATTAAGGCATTGAAGAGTTAATGCACATCATTGCAATTTAAAATACAATACGCTGGCGTTAGGCAGCTCGCAGGTGAAGTTTATTTTCGGCTATGGTACAGTGAAGCCTTCGATATCGAAATCTACGATTCGTCAGTCGAATAAGGATTACCAATTAAGTGATAGCAACTCGGACCGAATCAGGAAGTCATTATCTCGCTCGACATTGGATATGTCGTCGATGAATTACACTGTACATGACTTGTAGGCACAATATGTTTCTAAAGCATACAATCATGTGAGAATGGATAATCAAAACGTGTACATATACGAGAACATATAGTGGGCTTTAAACTAAATCGTAAAAACTATATGTTTAGTATTCTTGAGACTACACTCAGCGTTTAATTTCTACTGAGAATCACAGAAACGATACCACTATACATCAAAAGATATGAACAGTTACAAACGCACATGTACATGATAACAATATATATATATGAGACTACGCTCCACGTTTAATTTCTACTGAGAATCACGGAAACGATACCACTATACATGAAAAGCTATGAACAATTACAAACGCACATATACATAATCAAAAACAAA